>NC_056742.1:339443736-339743736 GCF_019279795.1 Protopterus annectens | reverse complement strand
GGTTTAGAACTGATCCCACAGTCAACAGATTAGTGAAGACTGATAACACAGATGGAACGTTATGGTAAGACATAACTTCTTTTTTACTTTCCTTTGTATCCTGTTCTTGTTATTGATAGCTAATATGGCTGAGAAGCCTACAGGTTTAAAAAAAATGCACTTCCTGTGGGCACAAAATTCCAAACTTAGATGCCCGCAGGGAGTATGTTTACTCTTTGGGAGCAGCACATCTGGGTAAGAAGTATAGCATTTGTGCAGCATTTAATTCCAGGCCTATTATGGACAGAAGAAACAAACTAGTCCTCAAGGGATTATTACCGCCATCTTTTTCTTCTTCCTCCAGGTCTTAAACCCCCAGCAAACCATCCAAGACTCCACTGGAGCATAGGAAATGATTGCCACCAAAGTCTCCAAAGACTTCTTCATCCTGGAATCCTCCACAAAAAAATTTGAAGATCAGATCCAAGTTCTTTGGATCAAAAAAAAAATCTACAGATCCTACATCTTTAGATTCAATAGTTATTTCAGCCAGTCCCACTATCCAAGCTATGGATCCGAAACCATCAGATCTGACTCCTAGCACTTCATATACGCTGAGAGCTCGCTCACCCAAGTTCATCATCAATCCTGTTTGTCCTCAGTTCCACTCTCCACTAATGCAAACTCCAAGAAAACACTCCAGACCTCAGTCAACTACCTCTTCTGTCAGGTCCTCCAAGAGTCTTTTGAAGTGGAGGTGGATAGGATGATGAGAAAGTTCCTCAGAGCTCAGATCCAGATGGTGGTTATCCCTCCTCTATCTCCCACTGGATCCGTGAGCCTTCCTGTCATTGCCATACAGTTGTATCTCCTTCTCCGATCTGTCCTTTGGCTTCAACACCAGTACTCTTGGATCCTGGGGCTCTGAAACGAAAGAGAATTACATCTTTGATGCAGATAGTTTCCCTGACAAGTTCTGCTCCTATCCTTTCGGATTGGAATGAGTCTCGGAGCCAAACCGTTGGCTTTAGATCTGTGGGGTCAGGATCTATTCCAATGATGTTGGATCCATCTTTGCCTTGGTACTAGATAACTCGGGTCCAGCTGTCTCCTCAAGGCATGGATCTGGACAAAGTAGTGACCTGTCTGCAATGGAAGTCTCAGCTCCGATACAGCCAGCCACTGCTTCTGCAGGTCCATCTGACTGAGATTGTGGAAAGGGTGTTCTCTTACTCAAGAGATCCAGTTTCTCATACATCCTCAGATCCTACCTCCTTACCCTCTATGGTTCAGAGGTCTGATTCCATCAGACCTACTATACAGGTACTGCAAGTTCTGTCTAGCATCCAGACAGTTCCCATGGACGAACTAACCCTCTCTTTGGACACCTCTTCAGAGCACCCTGCTGAGGAGGTTCACTGAAAGAGAACGTGTAAGTGGAGGCACATAGATTCCACCTTGGAATCACTCACCAAAGAAAGATACTGACTTTGATGAAGGGGAAGGGTCCCCCAGATGACCACCTGATGACGTCTCATTTGGAGACATTTTGGAAATCCTTAAGCAGAGAGGTGGCTGGTCATCAGATAATCCTTCCCTTGAGAAGTTAGTAATTCTGGAGGCTTTTGGTGCTGGCTCATCTATGTCTTGGGTGCTGCCCCTGACTGATGGGCTTATTGATTTAGTCTCTCTCCAGGCATGGAAAGAACCAGATTCTATTGAACCTATAACATGTTATCCAGGCAAAACTTTAGCTCCTTCAAAAGATAAACCCAATTGGCACAAAGGAATCCCTGTTGATGTAATGGTGGTGGTGTCAGCCACCAAGAAGGAGCTAGCAAGACAGAGCTTCTCTGTCCGCCCCCCTAACAGAGAGTCCAGGGCACTGGACAGATTTGGAAATCACATGTTTGCTTCAGCAACCTTTGCCTTGAGGTCCCTGAACTATTTGGCACACTTCACAAGCCAGCAGAGGGATTTGACCAAGAAACTCTCAAAATCCATGTGTGTAGAGGATTATAAAAGATTATCCTTGCAGTTGGTCACTCTTTTATCCATTTCCACTGTGTCCATAAATGATTTCTCATGCAACAGAAGATACCTCACAGGCCGCTGGTTCAGGCATTGCCATAAGGAGACATGTCTGGATGCAGTTATTAGAGTTTGCGGAGCCTTTCAAGTCTTCTTTCATCAATGCTTCCTTTGACGGAACATCCTTGTTTGGCCCTTCTGTGAAGGAAACACTTTTCCACAGTGAACAGGAAGGAAAGACTCTGCCATAGAGATTCATTTTTCTACCCCTCAACAAACCTTTTCAAAGAATCAAAGAGGAGGCAAGAAAATGTAGTTCTGTAAATCCCAGTGATCTTTCCATGATTCACACCTCAACAACTCCCTCAGAGGCAGAGGAGGGAGTTCAAATGGAAGACACTATCCTTTCAGCAGAGAAGGCCCACAAAATCTGGGTTTCAAAGATTCCATTCTGGATAGACCCTTTCAGAGCTCCTAAAGTGCTGCCCGACTGCCTGCCTCTGGAGGCAGTTGGGGTTCGTTTGTACCAAGACACCGGGGCTGCTATAACATAAGATTCTCGGGTGCTACAAATAATATCAAGAGGTTACTTTATACCATTTTCCCAAACACTCTATTCGAAAAGAAGAAAGCTTCCTGACTTTCCACCCATTCAGACAGAAGCTGCAGCTCAAGAGATTCAAAAGCTGCTGGACATAAGAGTCATCCAGGAGGTCCCACCAGACCAGAGAGGATTCAGAACTTACTCTAGATTCTTTTTAGTGCCAAAGATATGGGGGGGACTTGTGACCAATTTTGGATGCAAGCAACCTGAACCAGTTTGTAAGTAAATCAAAGTTCTGAATGGTCACAGTTCAGTCCACTCCACCTGTATTACACAAGGAAGATTGAATATGCTCAATCAATCTTCAGAACACGTACTACCACATCAAAATAAACAGATGCTCCAGAAGACACTTGCACTTTCAGTTGGCAGCCGGTCACTATCAGTTCAGAGCCCCGCTCTTTGGACTCACTACAGCCCTCAGTGTGTTTACCAAGTGTATGGCAGTGGTAGCAGCTCACCTGAGACTGCACAGATTCTGAATGTTTCCATACCTAGACAACTGGCTTCTCCCCACCCCAACCATGCATCTACTAGAACAGTCTAAGGAATGTTTGCTCCAGATTTGCCAGTCACTAGACATTACAGTCAATAGTCCCAAATCCAAATTGCTACTAGTACAAAGCCTGGAATTCATTGGTGCTCATCTAAACACAATTGCTTCAGTCAGATTGGCTCTTTACCTCCTCATCGTATATGCACAATCAGGTCTAAGGTTCACCAAATTCTTTCTCATCCTGCCCTCCTGCCAAACTTATTCTTCAGGCCTTAGGTTCCATGGCAGCATATATAGTATTAGTCCCATTACCATGTTACTATATGTGTGTTCTTCAATGGAATGTAGCTGTTTAGTGGTCTATTCTTTGACAGCTCCTATCATTCCCAGTCAGACTTACTCCAATATGCAAAAATCATATTTGCTGGTGGATCCAGTCAGATGACATTTACATAGGTCACCTATTCATTCTGTCTCCCCCAGTAGCCACAGTGACCATGGATGCTTCCCACCTGGGGCAGGGGGGCATTTCTTGGGAAGGACAGTCCAAGGCATGTGTTTCCCCCAAGAGTCTAATTCACATATCAATATCTTGAAGATGGCAGCAGTCATACTAGTGTTGCAGGCATTTCTCCCTCTAGGGATCATTGCGATCCAAACCAACATGCCTGTGGTCTGGTATATCAACAAACAAGGGGAAACCTGATCTTACCCCCTCTGCCATGAAGCTATGAGAGTGTGGCAATGGGCAGTCTCCTCCATCTGCTTTCTAATAGAATGCAGATTCTGGGGAAATCCAATGTACTTGTGGGAAAACTCATCAGATCCATTCTGATGCCTCACAAGTGGTCTCTCATTCAATCAGTGGTGGAGAATTTTTGTTGGGGCCAACCCTGCTGTGATCTTTTGCCTCTTGCCCTAATCCCCCCCTCCCAGGGAAAAAAAATTGCGTACTTGACCTGTCACGTTTATGACTTCGACATTTAGGTGTCGACATTTCGGCATTCGACAACCTAAGCATTCAAACATCTAATATAGACCCAACAAGTTAAGTAGGTCTATTCTAATGCCTCACTAGTGGTCTGTCAACATGAAGGGGGCACAGAAGATGTTCCGTTGATAGGGTCAACCGTGCTGCAACCTTTTTGCATGCCCTCTCAACAACAAGTGCAGAAGGTTCTTTGCACTTACCCCCCACCAGGGGATTCATAGAGAGATGCTGTACTTCATGACTGGCCCACTGGTCTCCTTTATAACTACCCCCCATTATCCTTAATCCCCAAATTTCTTCAAAAAGCAAATCTATTGAAAAGCACAGTAATTCTTATTGCTCCTTACTGGCCTTGACAGATTTGGTTTCCTTTCCTTTGACTGCATCTTCTTCATCCTCCACTGTCTCTGGATCCAACTCCAGACCTTCTGTTTCACCCAACAGACTTGATTCACCCTGTCATTCCAGGTCTAAAGTTGACGGCATGGTTTCTCCTGTTCTGCTGATTACTAGGCAGCCCAGGCTGTCCTCTCCTGTCTGACACATTCTATTATCATCCCACAAAGCTTTTACTAGGAAACTGTACAAAAGTAAATAAAAAAGATTTGTAATTTGGGTTCAACAAAAACAGTTAGATCCCTTTTCTGCTCCTATATCTAAAGTTTGGGAATTTTTAGCCTCAATTTTCATTGAAGGAGCTAACTCTTCTACTGTTAAAGTACAGTTAGCTGCCATCTCCAACTTTCATGTAGGAATAAATAATTAATCTCTTGTGAGGAATCTTTCTCCATAGACCTCCACTTAAAGACCCTACTCCCCCTTCAGATTTAAATGTAGTCTTGCAAGCTATACCTTATCTCCATTTAAACCTTCAGCTAAAATGAAGCTTACATTTCTCACCTGGAAAATTATCTTTTTAGTAGCAATTACCTTTGCGAGAAGAATTTCACAATTACAGGCCTTGTCTTCTAAATCCCCTTATTTGATTTTTCATAAAGATAGAGTATCCTTGAGAACCAAGCCTTCCTTTCTTCCTAAGGTGGTGTCAGAATCTAATATCAAACTATAACTCTGCCAGTCCTCTTTCCAAATTTTTCAAATAAAGGAGAGTATATGTTGCACCTATTGGATGTTCACAGACAATTACATTTTTACTTACATTGAATGAAAAGTTTTGAAAAACAGATCAATTGTTTGTGTTCCAATTTATGGCAAATCAGTCTCTAAAGTAACATTAGCTAAATGGTTGACTGATTGTATTACCTTTGTTTCTAATAAATTTGACATATCCTTACCCAAAACATCAAGAGCACATTCCACTAGATCTATGGCCACTTCTTCAGCTTTTTTGTCCAGAGCTTCTCTAGATGATATTTGTGCAGCCACAACTTGGGCTAATCCTCATACCTTTATTGCTCATTACAAATTGGATTTGGTCTCTAGGGGCAGAGCAGCATTTGGCTTTGTGGTACACAGGAATATCTTTCTTAGAGTCTTTCCTAGGTTTAGGCAGCTGGGGTCTCTGTCCCAAGAGTTGAGGAATAAATGAAAATTGACAAAATCAGATAAAGAAGTTATGTACTCACCATAATGCTCCATCTGTCCATTTCCATTCTTCTTCAACTACCGCAAGACAAACCTCATCCTTGTTGTCTTTTGGAAGGATTGAAGATGCTAAAGGAAATTTTTTCCTTTGTTTGAGATCCATATTTTGCTAGTTGTCATACTATTGTATTCCCTTTCAATGCTGTACAGATGTAAGAGGCAGCAAAGAAAGCCTAAGGTATGTTAGGGACTAAGGCATTATGGGAAGGGAAGGGATTTGAGAGTTTTCAGTGATTCAGAAGCTAATAGAAGCAGCCAAGTTGGATCCATACCCAAGAGGTGAGGCAGAATAACAACACAGATGGAATGTTACGGCGAGTACATAACTTCCCTTTTAAAGCTACTTCCATTTTTCCAGCCTTTTGTTATTTGAGTTTATATACTCCTTCAGTGTTTTATTTATTTTAATGAGCTGTGAGCATATTTGACTTACATTTTCCTCTAGATTACTGGATGTCATGTCATGCACAAAAGCTGGATCTTGAACTGCCTTTTGATGAACAGCTGCAGGATTCTTCCCAGCCACTGTTTTCTTTTCACCTTTTGTGGTTGATTTTTTCAGGTTGACTAAATTTCTTCTTTGCTGGCATTCAGGCAGTACACTTTCTAGCCAGTAACTGAAATTTACCCAAAAAGACAAATTCACTGGCTCTATTTTCTGAGTTTCTGATTTCACACTGGAAGAGCTGAAATCAAGCTGTAATCAGTGTGCAGTCATCTTGGAAATCCTTAATAAATTTGCATTAGTAAAAAGCGGATTGTGTTTGCTTTGTCTGGTACATTTCTTTGAAAAGTTTACCAAAACATTAGGTGAGGGTCACTGTCCATACTGCATATCTGGACCTAATCAACACCATTCTTCATAAAGGTAAAACTGATAAAGTCACCCAGATAAACATCCACCATTATGTTATTCATTGGACTGCCATCTTGCTTACTGAGAGAGAACCCATGTAGCAATGGTTGGGGTAACCTGTTTGAGCCAAAAATATCACAATGGTGTAGTGTGGGGTAAATTTCTGGCCTCCTGCTCTTTGACATTTACTTCTTGCACATGAAAACAGAGGCCAGGAGACTATGTTTGACAAACTAAGTTTGCTGATAACTACAAACTGAGGGCTATTTTACCAGAACCCCTCCTGACACCCAGTCTGGGTGACTTTATCAGTTTTACCTTTATGAAGAATGGTGTTGATTAGGTCCAGATATGCAGTATGGACAGTCTGACCCTCACCTAATGTTTTGGTAAACTTTTCAAAGAAATGTACCAGACAAAGCAAACACAATCCGCTTTTTACTAATGCAAATTTATTAAGGATTTCCAAGATGACCGCACACTGATTACAGCTTGATTTCAGCTCTTTCAGCAGGGTTGGTGTTTTAGTAGCAAGACCTACTGAAAGGCTGTAAAACTATATCTGATGTTGTAAATCTTTATTCATTCATCCATCTTAGTCCATCTATTCTCTAATTCTCCAGTACACACACTCCTTCAACTACTAACACTATTTTTACTTACTTCCCTTAAATACACCACCTAGCCTCAAATAACTTTTTTCCACCTCACCTTTCACCCCCATAACACATCCCCCACTGCACTTTACAACTCTCACATTTCTCCTCTACCTAATCTCTAAAAAATCCTTACATTTTGTTTTACCATCTCCAAACATAATTCACCAACTACTTAACAACTAAAGTTACCTCCTTTCCAACATGCCTCTACAACCCACATTCTTCCCCATCTCACTAACTCTACTCTTTACCCTAACCCACCTCTACCACCTTACACAGCCTACTTCTTCCAACCATTCCCAATCCTACCATGTAACTAACCATTTTAGCCCCATACTACCTCACTCAAACATCCCAATTTCCCCCCACCTATGCCCCTTAAATAACCTTGTACTTTTTCAATTTAAACTTATAACCACTCAGAAATACCCTTTACATATAACAGTTTCTAAATCCTACAAAAGCACAATACAACCTGACCTTTTCTCTAAACTGTCTTACTACTTCTCCAACCTAACCCTATCTCCCATTAGCAATCTATTATCAGGTGATATCCATCCTAACCCAGCCCCCCCCCCTCAACAATTAAGGACAAATCCATAATACTCACTGCCTTAAACTCTCAGAGTATAGTGAACAAAGTCCCAAACCTCCACGCTTGGCTAACACATCATAAACCAGACATCTTATCCATCTCAGAAACATGGTTAAAGCCCCATATAAAAGACTCAGAAATACTCCCACCAAACTATTCTATCATCAGAAGAGACAGGCCCCATAAAAAAGGTGGAGGAGTAGCTCTTCTCTACTCAACCTCCCTGTCAGTTACCCCCTACAACAAACCCACTCCCCAATTTAAAAATGCAGAACTACTCATAACACTACTTCAAGTTAACAAACACAAACACATATGTATAGTTTCACTCTACATCCCCCCAGGAGATAATGTTTCCACACTGGAAGACATCCTCTCCTGGCTTACCAACAACATTAGTAACGAGACTATAATCTTAGGTGATATGAATATTAACTGGATCTCCATTCAGTCTCCCACAAATCCACTTAACATCAACCTACATAGATTCTCACAACTAATCACCTCTATCACACACCCATCAAAACATCTCTCCACTGGCAGTATCCTGGACTGGATCTTAGTCTCTCATCCTCACTATTTCTCAGACAGTGGAACTCTTCCCGACCCCCTTGGTGACCACATACCTATCTTCACTCACCGGCGCCCCTTAATCCAACATCATACCCATAACTATATTACAACACGTAATCATAAAAATTTTAATCCATCAACCTTTACTAACTCCCTTAAAACAATAAACTGGAATTGTCTAAAAACACTACCCTTAGATAACGCTGTCGCTCACTTCAACACCACATTCCTAAAACTACTAGACGTCCATGCTCCTCTAAGAACAAAAAGAATAAAAACTAAAACTGCCCAATGGCTCACCAAAAACACACTAGCTACCATGCAGAAAAGAGACAAAGTCTGGGCAAAATACCAGAAAAATAAGACCCCCCTCATCCATAATGAATAAAAAACTCTTAGAAACAGAGTAAAAAAACTTATCATCTCTGACCGTCAAAATTACTTCTCCTTACTTCAAAACAACAACAAAACAAATCCTCAAAAATTCTGGAAAAGTATCTCCACTCTACTTCATCCCAGTAAAACAGTCACCCCAACCCCTGACCCTAATGCCACTGATATAGACTTAGCTACTCAATTCAATTCTTTCTTCATTGAATCTATTTCTAAATTAACCTCCTCCTTCTCCAACAACACACACTCCAACTCACCTCCATCCTACCCCTACTACACTCAACCCAACACTATATCCAATGCCACACTCATATCTACTAACTCTTTACCATCCACCTCATCTCTTACTCTCACACCCTCCCCATCTTCTCCACCCCCTCAAATATCCACCTGTTCTCCTACTCTCCCTTCCCCCTCCTTTTCAACCCCTACCTCCCCCTCTGCACACTCCCCCCCATTTTCTCTCAAACCTATACCCACATCCACCATACAAAAACTCCTTCAGAAACTAAAACCATGCACCAATGCTCCTGATGACATTCCTTCTTACTTTCTCAGCTCAGCAGCTGAAGCAATTGCCTACCCCATTAGCATACTAATCAACCGATCAATTCAAGAAGACATAGTTCCCCAAATCTGGAAAAAGGCCTTCATCATACCTTTACATAAAGGTGGCAATAACAACAATGTTTCAAACTTCCGCCCCATAGCTATCCTATCTCCAATCTGTTAACTCCTGGAAAAGTGCATCCAACTTCAACTCCTACCATATCTCATAGATAATAACCTACTTTCACCTACACAACATGGATTCAGACCAAATCACAGCACTATGACAGCACTCCTCTCCTTCCTTGAAACTGTAAACAAAGCCAGGGGCTCTGGCCTTACTGTCTCTACGCTTCTACGTGACCTGTCTAAGGCCTTTGACACTATATCACATAGTCTGCTTCTAACCAAACTCTCCAAACTTAACCTATCTTCCTCTACTTTGAACTGGTTCTCTAGCTACTTAACTAATAGATATCAAGCAGTAAAATGGAAAAAGGCAACTTCCTCATTTCTTAACACCCCAACTGGTGTCCCCCAAGGATCCATATTAGGTCCCCTCCTCTTCAGTATATTTATAAATTATTTCCACAAAGATATCCCTCTCTCCAATATCATCCAATATGCAGATGATTCAACCATTATCTGTGCTGCCTCAACTATCCTTACTCTCATAAAGCTAACTCAAGATGCCTTTTCAACCATTGAAAAATGGATGAGAACAAATCACCTAGCACTCAACACCTCTAAAACCAAATTAATGATATTCACCCCTACTAAACTCAACTCTCTCAATACAAACAACTTCTCTATTACTAGTGAGAATAACATTCCACTAGAACTAGTGACAGAGACCAAACTACTTGGAGTCCAAATTGATAACCAACTAAAATTCAACTCCCATCTACAACAAAACATAAAAAAAACATCAAAAACTAGGGATGCTCTATCGACAAAAGCTCTACCTTACAACTGCTACTAAAATCACTCTCTCTACTTCCTTTCTTATTCCCTCCCTTCTCTATGGAGCTCCACTACTAACTAACCTACAAATCTCCCTGAAAACACAAATTTCCTCCTGCTACAATAAAATCGCCAAGTTTGCTACCAACCAAAAGTCTTCCTCCCACCACTGCTCCTCTCTCCAACAACTAAAGTGGCTAGAACTACCCAATAATCTTACCTACACACAACTATGCCTTGCACATAAACTAATTTACAAACCCTCCCTCTGTCCCTCCCTCTCTTCTGTCTTCAAAATGCACATACCTCATAGAATTTTAAGGTCTAACAACCAAAATCTACTAGAAGTGTACAAACCAACCCGTCCCCCAGGCAAACATCTTCTTTCACATGGCTTAGCACGTCTCTGGAACTCTCTACCTCCATCTATCCGTACTATCTAACCATTTCATGTTCAAAAAATCTCTTCATTCACATCTACTTTCCCAGTGGGAATGCTCTTGCTCCCACCCTACTTAACTACATTGAACATCCCCTTTTCCTCCTAGTCCTGCTTACACCCTTGATTTCTCCCCCTTATTATACATACCTCTTACATTCCTACTATGACCATAGAATGTGTAAGAATTCTCTACACTCTTCCTCTCACATGGAGAACTCTGTTTATGAAATAACTTTAGTAGAATTTTAAATTAGAAATTTTATTTTATGTATAATCCTTTTTAGTTTTAACACTGTATAAATTAATTGTAATCATTGTACATTGTACTTAAACTTGTCTACTTGAAAGTTTATAATGTTTAAGCATGTATAATACCTACTGTAATCTATATTTTTCTGGAGCTTTTCTCCCCAGGACTCCATTGAAAACGGGTTCTTTTTGGCCCAATGGACTATCCTGGTAAACCAACTGCAAATAAATAAATAAATAAATAACATAGTCCAGCAAGGGCCCACCCACAATCAAAAAAATGTATTATTGTTATTCTCTGAAAATTGAGCATCTCTGTTTCATACCATATCAAGAATATTCTTCTCACAGTCATTTATCATCTGTGTATCTTTGTAATGACCATGGACTCACTTTCAATACCAGAAAATATAGTGTGGTTATTTTTGGGAAACTGAGCATTGAAAGTGAGCAGTATACGTATCAGTAAGCTCTGATATTTTACTGCTGTGTTGGATTGTAAACTTCAGTTTTATTTCACTTTCTGCCATATAATTAGATTAAATTCCCCTCAAGTTCTTTCAAGCACGTGAAGAAGTTGTTATATTGTTTAGTGCAGCAGGGTTTGGTGTTTTAGTAGCAAGACCTACTGAAGGGCTGTAAAAGTATATCTGATGTTGTAAATCTTTATTCATTCCTTACTGTTAGGACTTCGGTTCCGTCCTCAGTACCGACATGGCCGTTTCCAAGCTCATGCCAGCCAAAAACTCTCAGCTAAGACCTACTCATAATGCCCCTCTCATAGTCTCTCCAGATCTTGTTTGCCACGTTACTCATCACACATGCCAAGCCTTCTCTCTCAAAGCTAAGTGTAGAGTTTTTGTGTAAATTCCTATCAATACCTTACCTTTTAGTCAGTTTTTCATTTTTTTGTCATCTTTTGTCTATAGACTCCGCTACTTGTTCTATTCCCTACCCTCTACCTTTGGTAGTTCCTTTAATACCATCGTTGGTATTGTCCCTCACTCCTACCTTAGGTAGGTCCTCTTTCCTACCACTTGTAGTATTTCTTAATGCCATTGTTAGTACTCTTCCTTTCTTTCTATCCCAAAAAAACAAACTTTTTCTCTTTATCTTTGCTGCTGCTGCTGTTGTTTTTTGACTGTTTTACCTTGCCACAGGATGAGTGTGGAGTTCGTCATTATGTCTGTGAAAGCCAAGTTGGGTTTTAAGCAGTGTGATAAATGCAGGCGTAAGATGCCCAACTCAAGACGGTCATGCTTGGTGCATTTATTGTTTGGACATTGACCATGTTAATGCTTCATGTGATATTTGCTCTAGCTTTAGCAATCACACTTTGGCTGAGCGTAAAAACAAGTTGATATTAAAGGGCATGATGAAAACTCCTTTTTCGGAGGCTCTCTCTGGGATGGAGCTCTCAGCACCTCCTAAAACTAAAAAACACAAAGAGAAATGGAATCACTTGCTTCCTATATCTCCGTCCATTTCAGAACTGAGTCGACACCGAGCTTCTCCGGCGCTTTCGGTGCAGACAACCTCAGCACCAGGCTCTATGTCTTCCCCCTCAGTGCTACCTCTAATGTTGACTTCTATTACTGTACCAGCTTTGGCACCATCCTCCTCGGTGCCATCCTTGGTCTTGACACCGGCTATGACTACTGTACCTACATCGGCACCCTCCCTGGCCACGGTGCTGATAGCTTATATGGCTCCACAGACCATGACTCTATCAGTTCCAAAGGTTGAACATCTTTCCAGAACCAGATATTCCCCAACTTACGACCCTTTTTTTGGGGTACCCATTTAGCCCTTTTCTTGAAAGACCTGACTCTCCTTCAGCAGCCTCCTACAGATCCACCAGGAGCCTTTCAGAACAAGATGTAGTGAGGGTTGTGGACCAGCTTCTGGCAGCTAGAGGACTGCACACCACTGCTAGGTCTTCCACCCTCTTTGGAACAGAAGCTTTTATGGCTTGCTCACCAGTATATCCTCCTCCGGCCTCTTCCCAGGCTCTGGAGACTTCGGTACCAATGACCACCCCGGTGCACACTGTCTCGGCTCTGACGGCGGAGATTCCCCTGTCAGCACTGATTACTCTTGGTACAATGGCTCCATTGGAACTGGTGCACTCTCAGAGCAGTGATTGGGCTGTCGGCACCATGGTTCCTAGTTTGACACCTATTTTTTCACTGGCACCGTCTATGGCCACAGCTCCACTGACAGCTACCAGTCCTCACGGAGCTCCTTACCTAGAGTCGGGCTCCTCAGGGTGGGGTGTGACCCCGGTTCCAAGGTCATCCTTCTTGGTTCCGGGCTCCCATCCCTCCTCGAGTGGGCCTGCTTTCCAGGTGATGAAGAGGGTCCTTGCCTCAACAGGCTCACAGTCAGCTCCAGTGGCATCGACACCAGAACTCCCCTCTAGCATGCAGCTGTCCCAACCCCCTACTCCGAGATGCCAAGCACAGGAGCCGCAAGACCTTCCCTTGAAGGGAACCCTTTCTCCATAGTCCTCCTTAGAAGATCCCACTGGAGAGCCACCCCAGAAGAAATGGTGCGAGAGGAAGCACCTTGATTCCCCTGAGGAATCTGTCACTGAGGACACTGATTGTGATGAGGGAGAAGGGTCCTCATGGTCTCCCCCAGAAGACTTCTCATTTGGAGACATTCTCAAGATCCTCAAACAGAGGGGAGACTGGAAGTCCTCTAACCCTTCTTCAGAGGAATCGGTGTCCCTGCAGGCCTTCCGTGCTCGGCCATCTCCTTCCTGGGTGATCCTGCCTGCAGATGTGCTTGCAAAACTGATCATGCAGTGTGCCTGGAAGGCCCCAGACAAGGTAGAGCCAGTCCCCCAGAGGCCAGACAAAATTCTATCCACCCCCGAAGACCAGCCCAATTGGTCCAAGTAATTGGTAATTGATCTTGGTAGTTGATTCCATGGTTGTGGCGGTGGCCACCAAGAGGGAACTGGCAGAAGATAGTTCCACTGTTCATCCCCCGAACAGTAAGTCTCGGGGACAGACTGGGGAAGCAGACCTATGCTTCAGCGACCTTTGCCATTCGATCGCTGAACTATCTGGCACACTTTAGTTGCCTCCAATGAGACTTAATTTCAGAAATGTCTACCTCTTTGGCGGGGGTACTGCCTGATGAGGTGTGTGACAATGTTGCCTCATAGCTGGCTATCTTGGAATCTGTCTCGAACTTCTCAATGCGCTTGATATCTCACACCACTGAGGGGGCAGCTTAAGCAGCCGTATCAGGCATCGTCATGAGACATGCTTGGATGTGTTTGTGTGATTTCGCAGACAACTTTAAATCTTCCTTCATTAATGCGCCTGTTGATGAATCTTCCCTTTTTGGTCCCAAAGTAAAAGGCACACTATCATGAAGTGAGAAAGATGGAAAGACCTTGTCTGCTGTGGGCATACATTTTTCCACCCCCCCCCCCCGAGATCCTATTCCAGGAACCAGAGGGGGGGAAAATTGTGGTTCAAGAAGTCCCAAGGATCTTTTCGTGACACTCGTGGTGAGCAATGCCCCTGGGGCAGAGGAGGTTCACGCTAGAGATTCCTTCTCCAGCCGAACCTACAAGCACTCCTGAGCAGTGACCCAATTGCTTTCCTCTGGAAGGAGTCAAGGTCGTTTTTCCCTGCATCTACAAGCCTGGCAACTTATCACTACCGATTCATGGGTGCAGAAAATAATATCCAGAGGCTACCATATCCCATTCGATCTTGCTCCCAGACCCGTCAAAAGAATCCCTGATGTTCCACCCAGTCAGAGGGAGGTAGCAGCCTCAGAAATCGAAAAGCTGCTAAGAAAAAAAGCCATCCAGCCAGTCCCACCAGACCAGAGAGGATCCGTTTTTTACTCGAGGTTCTTTTTAGTGCCAAAAAAGACAGGGGACTGGAGACCAATCCTGGATCTCAGCCTATTAAACAAATTCATAAAAACCTAAAAATTCCAGATGGTCACGGTACAGTCCATCCTCCCTTTCTAGGGAAGGACATCTGGATATGCTCCATAGATCTCCAGGACACATATTATCACATAAAGATGGACCAACGCTCCCGGAGATTTCTCCACTTCCATCTGGGAGCCAATCACTACCAGTTCAGGGTACTGCCATTTGGTCTCTTGACAGTCCCCAGAGTGTTCACCAAATGTATGGCAGTTGTAGTAGCTCATCTTCAACTACAAGGATTCCAGGTGTTTCCGTATCTAGACGATTGGCTCCTTACCGCCACAACCAGGAATCTTCTCATCCACAGCCTCTCTTACACTCAAGGCCTTGCTCTTCACTTTGGCATTATGATCAAAAAGGAAAAATCTCAAATGTCTCCAGCAAGAACACTGGAATTTATTGGAGCAATCTTCGACACAACAACCTGTCAAGTTTCCCTTCCTCCTCACAGGCTCTCAAAAATAAGAAGACAGATTTAGGTCATCCTCCAACAGACCTTTGTACCAGCACGCCTTGTACTACAATTACTGGGATCTATGGTAGCAACCATTACGTTAGTTCCACTGGCAAGGTTGCACATGAGACTAATACAGTGGCTCCTTTCTTCACAATGGTCGCTCTTGACCCACCCTCTCGACCACTTGATACACCTTACAAATCTTTGCAAGAAAGAAACGCTTTGGTAGATGAAGCCAGAATCAAATCTTTGGTGTCGACCGTTCTGCCTTCCCCAGCCCAGGGCCATGGTGACCACGGACATTTCCCTGTTGGGGAGGGCATTTCCAGGGAAAGACAGTCCAAGGCACCTGGTCCCCCATGGAGGCCAATTTGCACATAAATGTCCTGGAATTGAGGGCAGTTCTCTTAGCGTTGCAAGCGTTCCATATATCCCTCCCTTCCGGGACCATTGCAATTTAATCGGACAACATGTCAGTTGTCTGGTATATAAACAAACAAGGCAGAACCAGGTCTTACCCCCTGTGTCGGGAAGCCATGAGAATTTGGCACTGAGCGATAGCTTCCAACCGCTTTCTTATAGCAACGCACATTCCCGGGAGTTCCAACCTTATTGCAGACAATCTGAGCAGGAACATCTTGATGCCTCACGAGTGGTCCCTCAGTCTTATAATAGCGGATCAGATCTTCCACAATTGGGGCAGGCCTTGCTGCGACCTGTTTGCTTCCCCTCTAAACAACAAATTCAGATGCTACATTGCCCTGATCCCCACTCAGGGGGAGTCACAGAGGGATGCTCTGATACATGATTGGCCCCTGGGTCTGCTGTATGCCTTTCCCCATTTCCCCTCATCCCGAAATTCCACCAGAAAGCTCAAAGGTTAAGAAGCAAAGTGATCCTCATTGCCCCTTATTGGCCCTGTCATGTCTGGTTCCCTTTCCTATGGCATCATCTGATTCACAGCCCATGGATCCTAGATTAATCCCAAGGTCTGCTACCTCACCCTCAGGGACTGATTCACTCCAATCTCCACAGCCTCAAGCTCACAGCTTGGTTTCTCCACTTCTGATGATTACCAGGCTACCTGATATTTCATCTCCTGTCCGTGAGATTCTTCTGGCTTCACACAAACCCTCCACCAGGAAAATTTATTCTAGTAAGTGGGCTAGGTTCTTTACATGGGCCAAAGATCATGATATAGACCCTTTCTCTATGTCTATTCAGAAGATCCTACAATATCTGATTACCCTTCTACATGCAGGAGGTTCAGCATCGACAATTACTGTATATTTAGCAGCTATCAGAGATTTTCACAATGGATTTGATCATTTTTTCGGTTATGTCACACCGTCTGTGCAAAATCTTCTTGAAAGGAGTATTACATGTTAAAGCTCCTGTCAAGCCCCCCATAGAGCCTTGGGATTTGACTCTGGTGCTTCAGTCATTAACAAGTCCTCCTTTTGAACCTTCTAATTTATGCAATATGAAATTTTTGTCTTGGAAGACTCTACTTCTAGTAGCTCTTACCTCAGCGAGAAGAGTATCTGAGTTGCAGGCCTTGAGTGTCAGAAGACCTTTCTTGATTTTCCAAAGGGAAAGAGTGTCCCTACGTACTGACCCATCCTTCTTGCCCAAGGTCATTTCTGGGTTTTCAATTAACCAATCTATTGACCTACCGGTTTTCTTCCCTCAACATTCAAATAGAGGGGAATATCTTTTGCATACCCTTGACGTTCATAGGCAACTTCACTTTTACTTGGACAGAACTAAATCTTTCAGAAAAATGGACCAATTGTTTGTGGCCTTTGTGGGACCCAGATTGGGTAGACCTGTCTCCAAAGTGACTCTAGCTTCGTGGCTTAGAAACGTCATTACCTTTATCTACCACCAGAATAAACTGTCTTTACCTTCCGAGTAAAGGTTCATTCGACTAGATCGATGGCTACTTCTGTGGCCTTTCATTCCAGAGCCTCTATGGATGATATCTGCGCAGCAGCCACTTGGACAAGACCTCATACCTTTATCACTCATTACAAATTGGATTTGGCCTCCAGGGGACGAGCATCTTTTGGTTCTATGGTGCTCAGGAATATCCTTCCTTAGGGCCACCCATGACTCAAGTAGCTGGGGACTCAGTCTTAACAGTAAGGAATGAATAAAGATTTACAACATCAGATAAAGAAGTTATGTGTTACCATAATGTTCCATCTGTGTTGTAGATCTTTATTCATTCAATACTTCCCGTCCTCCTTCCCCCTGTCTGGACTTCTGGTGGACTTTAGGATCTCCTAGTTAAGGTATTTGCTCAGACAGAGCCTCCTACTGTCTCTTTTATTACCTTTATAATATAAGAGCAGGCAAACGCAATCTGAAGAGACTATGAGAGGGGCATTATGGGTAGGTCTTAGCTGAGAGTTTTTGGCTGGCGTGAGCTTGGAAACTGCCGTGTCAGTTCCGAGGACGGAACCAAAGTCCTAACAGTAATGAATGAAGATCCACAACACAGATGGAACGTTATGGTAAGACATAACTTCTTTTTTAAATCACTTGCTATGAGCAAATGAGAGTGAGTAGACACATCTTACAGTAACAGAATGAAGCGTTTTCACATTAATATTCTTTTTTGGCACTGATAAAATTCATTTGAGTCATTTAGGTTATTGATTT
Source organism: Protopterus annectens (assembly GCF_019279795.1). Lineage (NCBI taxonomy): Eukaryota > Metazoa > Chordata > Ceratodontiformes > Protopteridae > Protopterus > Protopterus annectens. Next base: position 339,725,663 of record NC_056742.1, on the reverse strand, counting down.
CTCTTGAAATAATTATTGCTATGTTTGAATAATTTTTTAAAGGTAGTACAACAGTACTGAGCACAGAATAACAGAAGACTACTGCCCAATTAAAATATAATGCTGTGTAATACAAGAAGCTGTAATAATACATTTTCTTTTTTTTAAAACAAGAGTTAGGAGTTTGATGTAATGCTGGTAAATGAGACATGCTTTTCAGACAGGAATCCATCATTAGGATTACAAGGATATAAGGTACTTCATAGGGTAAGAGAGTATAAAAAGAGTGGGAAAGTATTTATCTATATAAAGGAAAAATTGGTTTATAATATAATTAATGTTTGTGAGATGTTTGAGATGATATTGGCTAAAATAAATTAAAATAAATCAGTAATTAAGCTACGTTTATGTTATAGACATCCAAAGCAAAGTTTGGACAAGCTTAAGGAACTTGGTAATATGTTGTCTGTGATGCCCGTACACTGGCCCAGCAATCAAAGAGCCTCAATCCTCACCACTAACACCAGTGAGGGGTGTCCATATAGGGAAAGGATAATAAATACACACACACAGTAAAGTACAGTTTCCCTTAGTTGCACACAGAGATCACAGTCAGTCTGTGGCTGGTTTCTCCCTTTCTCTCCAGGTCCGCAAAAAGAGTCCCCAATGGTACAGTCATAGGGTCCAGATCTCAGCCTAGTGGGCAAACTAAAACGTCCAGCACCCTCTCTGTCCAACCAGTGCTTCGTGTCCCTGCCCAAGTAGCTGACAACACACACACACACACACACACACACACACACACACACACACACACACACACATTTTAAGATAAGAGTTATACACAACCATACAGACACTGCTGGGGAAGGCTGGCACAGGTTCTCCAGCTATACCCCTTTTACCCAGACTATACGGTAGTACCACTTGCCACCCATTAATATTTATCAGCTACTAAAAGCCCATTATGAAAGGGTGTCCAATTATACTGCGGAATATTATTATCCAAATGGTAAGTGTGACTGAACAGCAAGGCTACCGGAGTGGCTTTGTACAATGTCACTAAATACAGCAATGTACTCTCAGAACTTAAATTATCTCTACACAAAATAGCCACAGTTGAAAGGTTTATAAATATTTAATAATAAATAGTAAAAACACAAGACAATACTTCTTACTACACAGTGCTAGTCAAGAGTTCAGAGATCACAGAGAAATGCTTAAAATAATACAGTAAAAAAGTTCTGACATCAATACAGAAAAAAAGACTAATCTAATATTCCTATTTCCTAGCTATATCTAAGAGAAAACACAGTTCTAAAATAAACTTACACATAGAACACAGGCAGAGTGCTGGTGAGTTGGATATTCTCAAGACAAATGCTAAAATGCCCTCATTTTTTCTGTCCTTAAATTGATAACACAGTACCACTGATTCATTTCAGATTACATCATTTCTTTCTGGTTCCCAGGGTAACAGAAACTCAGAGGTTAATAGCCATTTTGATCTTGCAGCTGGTCAGAAAGCCAGAGCAATAAAATAAATTATACATGTAAATTCTAGCAATATACTCTGGCCTCAAAACAATAGGCAGAATGCCTCCCTCTATACATCTTGGCTCCAAGGTTTAGATCAAAGAATTTCACAATGATTGACTTATCACCTTTGTTACAGCAGAGTGCACTGTTACATTTTTTTCAGTTCAACATACAATACAGTCTTTTCACATTTAAGAGAACAAGCCTGTGGCTTATATTAATATTTACAAATGACAGAATTATCTACAAAATTCTACTCAGCTAGGCTGGCAGCCTTCACCTATCTTCACATTGTCATTCTGTTGTGAGGAAACATTTGATGTTATTGCTGGAGGTTTTAATGTGTCATGTGTTAAATAGCATTGTTATAAAAGCTCCCATGGGGTAATAGGTGATATGATAAAATATAGCCAGGAACATAGTTATATACACAAATTGTTAGAGATGCCACAAGAGATTTTAATATTTTAGATATTGTATGGGCAAATACAGTTAAGTGTATCAATGATTATTTAATTGCTCCAGATTGCTTGGGATCAGATCTTGATAGTCTTTCATGGTCATACAAAACTGAAGCAGGAGACTGATAGAACAACTGGAGAATTGAGAGGTGTGCTTATTATAAGGTGAGTTATTCAACAATTAGAGAACAATTTACTAGTTTGGAATGGGAAGAAGTTATTACTATGGGAGATACTGAATCTGGCTGGCAAAGTTTTTATGACTATATTTTTCAGGTTCTGAAAAAGTATGTTCCATTGGTAATTATTAATGACAAAAAGTTTAGATTCTCCCATGGCTAAACAGAGGGTTAGACAAAACTTGTAAAAGATTAACACTTATGTGGAATAAGTATAGGAGGCAACATTATTAAACAAAGAATGAGATTAAAAAACTATGAGTAGTTTTAGAAGGTGTCCAAGAAAAAACAAGAAGTATTTATGTAAAGAGAATTGCTTGTTATACAATTGATAATAAGAAGGCGTTCTTTAGAAACTTATGACAGATTAAGGGTGAGAGTAGAAATCGTAGTATAATAAATTAGAAAGTAATTATTGATAATAGGGATTTGGCTGGTGGGTTTATAAATACTGTAGTTAATATCTCAGATAATATGTGTGATTTAGGTAGTACTGATTTTGAGTTAAGGGAAGACTGTCTGAAAGTATTTAATAATGTTGAGAAAGTATTTGAGAAAAGTCATAATTAGTGTGGCAGCAGGTCCTGATGAATTAAATGGCTTTTTTGAAATCTGTTGTTAGATGAATACTCCCTGTCTCCAATATTTTTTTTCAAAAATCAGTAGAGTTAGGTTTTGTTCCAGGACTATGGAAGGAAGCTTTAGTTGTACCTGTACCCAAGGGAGGTATTTCTCTATGATTGACTATTACAGGCCAATTAATCTGACTGGTGTACTGTGTAAAGGTTTTGCGAGAGTAATATCAGAATACTTAATTGAATCATTAAGTAATAAGAAGGATTATTCCCAACATGGCTTTGTTCAGAGTCGTTCTTGTTTAATGAACCTACTTTATTTTTACTGCCTACTTATAGAATGTGTATATATGGGTAGGCCAGTTGATATGGTTTATCTTGATATTGCAAGGGCCTTCGTTACCATACCTCATTATAACATTATTACATTGTTAATGGAGAATGATATTAATCATTATCGAGTGAGATGGATTAAAAACAGAAAGAGTTATAGATCTTGTAGCATAAAAATTAGTGAATCTTTATTTGTGGTAAATATGCTTAACACTGGCTTCTCTTGGGATTCTGTGTTGGGACCGGACCTTTTGGGGATTTCAATGGCAAGTTTTCCAGTTTTAGATAAGGTATTGTTATGTAAATGTGCAAATGACTCAGAGGTAGTGTCAACAGTAACATGTATAAGTAATTATTATAAATTACAAGGACATTTGGATGAATTGTTTCTATGGTCTGTATTGAATTGGTGTTCTGAGAGACTGCCTTACATATTATCTGCAATTATACAGAGCTGAGTATATATTGTTTTTGGTTATAGAGTTTAATTGTTGCTTAGATCTGTGTTGAAACTGTTGTTTCACTGTTTTGAGAGACTGATCAGCAAATATACAGAGCTGAGAATATTTTTTTGGTGTTAAAGTTTGTACTGTTAGTTTTTGCTTAGATCTCTGTTGAAACTGTTTTGTCCCACCCACCCTCTGTATTTTTGGTTTGTAGTTTAAATTTGGTGGCTTTTGCAGTTGCCCACCCTACTGTAGATTTGATCTGGGACACTCCCCCGTCCCATCTCTTTACCACATTCTACATAATAAACTCTTTCTGCACTTGCTTTTAGTCCTTTTTAATTTAATTGCATTTTTTTAAACTGTGTTTGGTGTAATATTACTGCATACTCAAGTGTGCTAGCTTGCACTGCATGTGAATTGTTTTTTACTACTGTTTTTGCTACTTTTCTGTAAAAAAAACTGTAAGCCTGTTTCCTATCTTTCCTGTAAGTAGTGTTCCAGATACAGATTTGCTGTATCCAGGACTGTATATAAGCTTCTGAGTCCCCCAAGCCTTTCTGTGTTGGAGGGAAGCCTTCTAGCTCATCAGTGAGAGTGGTAAGCACTAGGTAACCTGTCTACCAAATAAGTATTGGTTCTGGCCCAGAATTTGTAGCTATTGGCCGTTTGGGCAATCTCTTTCATCTCTCTCAACTTTCTGATTTGAAAGCCTGTATTTGCACTTGTTTCTGTCCTGTAACTCGTCTAGTGCAGATACAGATTCTTAGTTTTAGCACTTAAATTTGCTTGTTCATGCTCAGCACTTGTTCAGAACTTGTAAGCAGTAAATAAGCTAATAATTACTATAGCACTCTATCTTCCTCATTACCTAGATGAAAACATTTTTTGTACTTACTTTTCTCACTTGCTTAGAGAAAAACAGCTCTTGTACTCACTTTCCTCACTTATCTAGAGGAAAAACCCTGCAACTCTCTTTTTGCGCGGTCTTGCGCACAGAGCAGCGTCGGGCAGCGCCGGTTAGTTGGGGTATAATATTCCCGGCCCCACAAAGTATGCGCTGTAAATTTTCCCTTAGAACTAAGCAAGCCTCAAATCAGGTGCTTCAGATCAGCTGCTCTTATTGCAGCACTTGCAAAACAGAACTCAGCACTTGTCCTAATCTCCTAGACAGCACTATTATTCTCCAAATTTCCTAGACAGCACTATTATAATATAGCATAAGACCCTCGATCGTCCACAGGACTTAAGTTCAATTTACTCTTGTGTCCAGAGGTTAGCTTCAGGTGTACTCTCCAGTTCATGTGGTGGAATTGGGCATCCTGAGGCAATGTCACAACTGCCTCATGCATACAGACAACCCTCTCCTCTTACCTCTAGACACAAACACTTGTGAGAGATGCAAATACACAGCCAGACTGGAGGCTAAGCGCTCTCAACCCATGACTGTAACAGACAGTCAAGAGGATAAGGGACACACTTGCATCACACCACCTGTCACACATGAATCTACAAAACAAGCACCGGCAAAACATACGCATAAATACACAAAAACATATTCGGAGGCAGTAGGTACCAATCTGAAAAAGAAACAGTGCCCTCCAAAGCAGACAAGCAAGCAACCTGCACCCCAAACACAAGCCAGAAAACACATAATTCACCTCAGCAGTGTGCCTCACAACAGCCCTTAAGGCAAAACACCATACCTAACACGCTAGTAATAGGAGACTCTATAGTAAGGCACACGGATGTTCCACTCACCAGGCTGAACAAGGAGAAGGTTACTGTCAGCTGCCTGTTGGGTGCTCGGATCCGCCACATAACACAAGCACTTAGGTCACTCCAGAACAAGTATAAGTATGACGCTGTCATTGTACATGTTGGTGTGAATGATCTAAGACGTACCTCCCTGGACTACATGAAAAGAGACATTGAGGAGCTCTCTGATCATGTATCTCAAGCTGGTATGACCCTGACCTTGAGTAGCATACTACCTTCACCTAGAATGATACCACAATACAAAGACAAAATGATCAATTTCAACAATTGGCTAAGCTTCTGGTGTCATTCTAAGGGGATCCAGTGTCTGTCTGCCTGAGATGACATGACAGACAAGCCTCGCTGTTTTGCCAGAGATGGGTTGCACCTGTCACACCTAGGTTTTCGAATACTGGCCAAGGCTCTTGCCGTCCCCATAGTGCCTTTTTTAGGCAAGGCTCAAAGGACAAACCAACCACCGTAACTAGCACAGGTAACCAAAAACTAAGGGTAATGCTACTCAACTACAGAAGTCTCAACCTCAAAATGCACACACTCGAGGCTCTCCTCAGCATGGAGAAAATCAATGTTTGTGCAGTGACGGAAACCTGGTTCAAGGCTCAAGAGAGCACCCCAGCACTGCCAGGTTACAATTCATATCATACCTTCCGGCCTCAGTTACCGGATCGCAGTACAAAGGGCGGCGGTGTATCCATATTCATCAAGGATACCCATATCTCCAGGTTAGTAGCGCAGCATGATGCCCCAGAGATCATCCATGCACAACTATCAGCAGGCAAAACCACATTTCAAGTCGTAGCTGGTTATAGATTGCCCACCATGTCCCAAGATGCTCACTCTGCATTCCTTGAGACATTAGAAAATATAAAGGTCCTACCCAACACCATAATCTTGGGTGATTTCAACTACCCTGGTACAGACTGGGCGAACTACCAATGTTCCAACTCCTATGCTCAGTGATTCATAGAATTTATAAATTCAAATGCCCTTGAACAACTAGTATGTTCCCCCACTAGAGGGGACAGCATATTGGATTTAATCATCACAAATATGGGCGCCCACTGTACCACACCCATTATCACTCCCTCCTTGGTCAGATCCGACCACAAACTGATAACCCTGGACATCCTCACCCCTCCACCTCCCCCAGTCAAAAAAAAACATAGTCAAAAACCTTTCCAAAGCAAACTTCAAACTACTTGCATCCGAAGTGGAAAGCTTCACTATTCCCTTGCAGAAGGATAATGATATCCAGGATGCAGAATCCTACACCAAGGCACTCTATATGCATCTTCAGGATTGCATGGACCGTGCTATCCCAAATAAAACCAAGACTCCTTCCTCAAGCAAGAAGAAACCAGTCTGGTGGACCCCGGCCATAAGCAAACTTTACAATAAAAGGAGGAGACTTATACAAAAAAAGGCCAAATCTCAAGTAGAAAAATCATTCCTGATCAGCATTAGTAAGAAATTGAGGACCCTCATCAAGTCAACTAAAGCTAATTTTGAAAAGAAAGTTGCCAAGGATGCCAAGGATAACCATAAGGCCTTCTATGGCTATGTCAAAAACCTAAATGGCAATGCTCAGGTCTGTTCTGAGCTAGTACAAAATGGAACAAAATACAATGACCCTTCTGACATTGCCAACATCTTGGCTGACAGGTTCAGTGCAAATCCCCCCCCCCCCCTCACCACCTCCAGGGCCTATTACCATTCCAGGGGCTTGTGTAAGTCCAATTATTACTGACATGTTGGTTAACAAGGCTCTATCTAAAGCTAAAAACACTGCCTCCATGGGACCAGATGGTGTCCCAGGCTGTGTCATACGCGAGCTCCAAAAGGAATTAACCCCGCATCTTAATACCCTGTTCAGTCTCAGCCTCTCCACAGGATATGTGCCCAGAGAATGGCGCACGGCAACGGTGGTCCCGCTACACAAGGGTGGGGCCACAACTGACCCTGGGAACTACCGACCAATAAGCCTGACCAGTCTGATCTGTAAGGCTATGGAGCGAATCATTATGGAACTCATAAATGGAGAGATTGGGAACCTCCAGTCACTGGACCCCACACAGTTCGGCTTCGTCAAGGGCAGATCATGCCTCCTGAACCTGGTGGATTTCTTTGAGACAGTTACTCAGGCTATAGATAAGGGAAAGGAGGTACACACGGCTTACTTTGACCTTGCTAAAGCATGTGACACCATTCCCCATTCGAGTATTATTGATAAGCTCACCAGCCTGGGCATAAACCCTTACGTCACAAGATGGATCACAAACTGGCTCTCAGACAGATCCCATAAAGTAAGAGTAGCAGGATCTATGTCCGAAGCCAGACCAGTAGCGAGTGGTGTGCCTCAGGGCTCTGTCCTGGGGCCCCTCCTGTTTGGCATATACTTCTCAGAAGTACAGGCAAGCATGGAAGGGCTGTGGCTGACTAAGTTTGCAGACGACTGCAAACTGGGTGCTATAATAGAGTCTCCGGCCGACATGGAGATCCTCCAGAAGGGCCTAAATGAGACAGATGCATGGTGTCAAGGTCATGGTCTCAAGCTAAATGCAAAAAAAAGCGTAGTAATCCCCTTTGGAAAAAACAGAGTACCCGCAAACTACAACATAGGAGGTAATCCCCTGAAATCTGAAGAAGAAATAAGGGATCTAGGGACCCAAGTAGATAGCCAGCTTTCCTTTGATAACCATGTTGCCAAAGTGGTTAGAAAATCCTTCTATGTGATCCATCTGATCATGAAAGGGTTTGCATCAAGATCTAAGGATGTAATGGTGCCCCTCTACTCTTCCCTCATCAGACCCATTATTGAGTACAATGCACCAATTGGAATGTACCTGGCTAGACATCTCCAGCAGCTGCAGAGACCACAGAGGTACCTAACCAAGAGAATTACTGGCCTCAAACAGTTGCCCTATGCAGCACGATTGAAGAAGCTAAGACTGTTCTCTGTTGCATACCACTTTCTCAGAGGCGATCTCTGTCTAACGTACAGAGCCATGTCCAACCCAGAATTGTTGAACATGCTCCATCTTAGCAAAACCAAATCTACTCAAGCTACACACTCTAGGAATATAAACCTCAACACAACAATGAATAGAACATGCTGGAGGGATAGATTCCCTTCGCAGAGACTTCCCTTACTATGGAACAAGGTCCCGATCTACATAAGACAGAGCTCCTCACTATCACTCTTCAAGAGGAACCTTGATGAGTGGATGGGTAACAGAAAGTTCACACCAGGGATCACACCAACAGCACTACTAGATAGGGGCCAAGGGTACTAGCTGCTAGTACAAGGGTCTAGGGAACTACTAAAGGGGCGGTGAATACCACACAACGTGGCTGGGCTAATATATGCCTTCGGGCAGATAGCTCAGTACCAAGCTATGAACCTATGAATGGTATGAAATATAGTGTTAAAAAGATGTGTATAATGCATTTTGCAGATGGTAATAACTGTTTTCCATATAGGGTGGCCATGGTGGTGCAGCGGTTAGTGTTGCCACCTCACAGCAAGAGGTTCTCTGGTTCGATTCTTGGCTGGGGTGCCTTCTGTGCGGAGTCTGCATGTCCTCCCTGTGGTCACGTGGGTTTCCTCCGGGTGCTCCGGTTTTCTCCCACATCCCAAAGACATGCTGTAGGTGGATTGGACACTCCAAATTGGCCCTAGGTGTGAGTGTGTGCATGCGTGTGCCTTCTGTGGAAGGTTGGGCACCAGGCTGGCACCTCAGCACCATAAAACTACACTGCCAATCAAGAGCGGACAGGTGATCTGCTGTGGTGACCCCTAACTGGGAAAAAGCCAAAAGAAGAAGAATAATAACTGTTTTCCATATGCTATAAATTGTCTAATAGGTACGGTTGGTATTGTATGTGACTTAGGTATAAAGACTGAAAAATATTTAAATTTTGAAGGGCATCTTTTGGAGATTATTTAAAGATGTTATGATGAACTTAAGAGTATACTTAGAAGTACACTGCACATTAAGTAGCAGCTTAATTCTGGCTCTTCTAGTGTGAAAACAGAAACATAGCAAAGAAAAACAGTGGACTTGTATTTCTGGGTAAATTTCAGTAACTGGCTAGTAAGTACACTGCATGGATGCCACAAAAAAGAAATACAGATTACCTGAAAAAAATCAGCTACAAAAGATGAAGAAAAAACACTGATTGGGGAAGGTACAGCAACTGCTCAGAAAAAAGCAGTGCATGCTTTCCAGTAATATAGAGGAAAGTATAAGACAACTGCACACAGACCTGATTCAAATAAATGAAACACTGATGAAGTATATCAACTCAAACAACAAAAACAGAGTATATCAACTCAAACAACAAAAGTCTGGAAAAAACAAACAGATATTCAGATGAGGAGATAAAACCGCAAAAATCTGAGGTCGAAATGAAAAAAACGGCTGGCTGAATATGGCTGCTCAAGAAGATATGTTTAAAAAATATAATAGAATTAGAGGACAGAGCATGTACAGAAAACTTGAGATTTTCTGCTGTACTACAGAAGCTGGAAGGAACAAAATGTATTACTTTTTTTGGAAGCACAAATAAGCAGTTGGATTGGTATTCCACAGCAGGAGTTGTTAACTGAAAGGGCACATCATGTGTATACTCCAAACTTGGCTATGAGAAAGCAACCACGATCTTTAATAGTAAAGGTGTAATCTTGCCAGCAGAAGGAGTTGATTCTGCCAAAACTGTGGCAGAAGGACAAAGTAAAGGTGGGAGACAGCAGAGTGTTTATAGAGAATGATTACTCATACACCAGGCAGAAGAGGAGTATATTTGTCTTACTATTCAGGGAATGTCAAGATGCAGGTGTGAGATTAAAACTTCTGTATTCAGCTATCTTCAAAACCCTGGAGAGACAAAATAATTTATGATGAAGTAAAACTGAGCTGTGAAAGAGAAGGAAATTCTGCTTCTTATTCTTCTGGTAATAAGGACCACAGAGATAATGTGCCAGTGAATCCTTTTACAATATTTCAATGGAAAATGATTGAGGAAGGAAAAAAACACAGGAGTCAACTAGAAGAATCGAGTATACATTGGAAATCAAGCAGAGACAGGATTTGGGTGATGGAGATGAACAGGAATAAAAACAACAACTTGGAAATTGACAAATGTGGGATTACAAAGCAATAATTATATTTGTGAAACATGACAGAACAAGAAAAGCTGGAAATATTGGACTTTGTTAAACTTGTAGGGAACGCTAAAGCATAGGCCCTACTTCATGTCATTAAGGTTTGGAAAAATACTTAAGGGAAGGGAAGAGTAGAGAGAAAAAGCTAACTGTAAGTAAAACACATTTCTTTTCTTAATGGTGCTATTTTTATGGTGCATGATATAAAATAGTTTTCTCAGTTATTTGCAAGTGTAATGGGGATACTAATGTAAACAGGTGTTCCTGTTTCTTTTCTTTTTTTTTTTCTTTCTCCCTTCTCTCTTTCTTCTTGTTCAGCTGTATGAAATGTAGGCACCAAAATGTAAAAAAAGTGGTTAAAAGAGCATGACAAAAGAAAAAATAGTGTGCTTTTTACTCATTCTTGCATAGGGGAATGATGGGATTAAGGCCCTTAGTTTGATTTAGTAATACATTTTAAGAGAAAGCAAGTAAATGAAAAATATATTGAATATTATAAGGCTTTCTTCTAGCAATAAACAAATAAAAAAAAAAACACTGCAAGGCATAGTGGAAACAACTGAAAATAATTGAATCCAAAACTGCGAATGAGTGTCTAAACTTTGTTCATCCACTTTCATCCAACAAGACTTCTTCAGAAACAATTTACAATACAAACCATCAAAGATTTATATATAATGATTCAACCAATAAAATCTTGAGACCAGTTATGCAAGTAACAAAACCAATTCACCTAAAAATCTTTTTAAAAGAACCATATAAGTATTGTATTTTAAAAAATACATAAAATTCACTTATTAACCTTTCATCTCTTCTCTTTCCAGAAACATTTAATGTTAACCATATAATTTAATCCAAGATATTTATCTGATTTTAATGTAATTTGCCATTTAGTTTCTTTCATTTTCCCCCTGTTTTTATAACTACCTCCCTTTATGTCAAATGGGAGTTGTTCTAAAACCGAAAATAAAAACTTATATTTGTTACATATTTTTGCATGTTTTCACTTTTATTGAGTAGAAATGTTTATTCTTTTTTTCTAAAGCTCTAGTTGTCATCCCTACATAAAATGCATAGCATCCCGAGCATAAACAAATATAAATAACACCTTCAGACTTACAACTAAATCTTCCTGGAACCATGATGGTATGTTCTACATGTTCTAACAAAATATACAGACCTTCATAAATAAACCGACAAACTTTACATACCCCACATTTATATGTTCCTTTGTTTCTATTGCTAAGGGGTACTGAAACCATGGTGTAATCATTCTGTAATAGTTTTTTAAAACTGTTTGTTTTCTTATAAACAAACACAGGATGACTACCTATTGCCTCAAACAAATCATCATTGCCTTCTAATATTTTCCAATTAGTGGAGATAAATCTCCTTTTAGCATCACTATCCTCTGTCATGTCCAAAAATCAGGCTGGTGCTTTTTCAGCATAAGATGATCTGTCTTTTATATTAGCAGTTCCTTGACATTTTCCATTGGACTTAACCAAAATAGGTTCAAATAGAGTCTTCCTTTTACAACTAACTTATTTTGCTACTTGACATAAACATTATTTATTATAATCTCTTTGAATAAATAAAGAGGTTATGAACTGAACTTCATCCCTAAATTTACTACCACTTGTGGTCAGCCTAGATGTTCTAATAAACTGACCTCTAAGTATATTCATTTTCATAAAATAGGGATGATTACTTCTAAAATGTAAGTAGCTGTTTGAGAAGGTACTTTTCTGATATATAAAACTATCAAATTTATATTTGCCTGTCTGATTCTACAGTAACATCCAAAAAGTTTACTCTTAGACTTATTTTACCCAAAGTAAATTTAAGAAACTCTGAATTTCCGTTAAGATGCTCAAAAATACTTTCATCATACATCCCATTAAATATAAAAAGACAGATCATCAACAAATCAACAAATCTTTTATAATACACTACCTTACTAAAATAAATATTGTTAGTCAAAGTGTGTAGTTTGGCCCTAATCGTATTACTGAAGGTATTTCTCTATTTCTAGACTCAGTTTTAAACCCCTTAGTACAGAAATTATCATCTTATGTTAAAGATTCATGGAACTTTTTAGAAAAGTTGTGTAAGTTCAGTTCTTTTTATGAGTACAAAGATACAAATGCTTGTATGGTTATAATAGATGTTTGTTTCTTATTCACTAGCATTCCTGAAGATCTTGAGGTAGAATGTATTGAATAAAGTTTAGTTGCTCATTCAGTTTTATAGTCAGTTGTTTTCAGTTGTTTCTACTATGCCTTGTAGTATATTTATTTTGTTGTTTTTACCATTAGTCAAACAGTCTTGCTTAGTAGTAAGTCTGTATCTGGTCTTCATGTCTCCAGGAGACAATCCAATAAAGATAAATGGCTAGTAGAAAATTCTCTCTGAAGACTTTCAGGTGTTTTCCCAGCTGAGAGAGCTATAAAGATAAGACAAAACCAGACAGTACTTAGCAGAAGCTCAGGCTTCACCATGCGACTTAGCATGGGTAACCTTTCTTTTAGGTTAATTCTAGTCTGTGAGAGTGGCTGTCAGTTTGCAACATTTGTTCTTATTAGGAGGGTAAAACTTCAATATTTGAAGATGTACATAGTTTTATGTGTTAGTATCAAGTTAATAGGTTTTAGTGATTTATTGGGAGTATGTTTTTTTTGACGGCTTTCAATAAAACAAAAAAGTTTTGTAAGATGTGTCATAGGCTCAAATGGATATGTCAAGAAACAACTGTATAAAAGATCAACCTGCCAAACAATGTATGCCTGTAACACAAAAGCTGGAACTAGACATTTAACAAAAAAGCTGTTATACATAAAAATGGGAATAATACATTTGTAATACAATGATGCTTTCTGTAATGTCTTTAAATGTCAGTAGTCTCACATATAAATACAAGAAAGAAAGAATAGTGAACTATATTAAAAATGTAGAATGCAAATAGCTATGCTAAAGGAGACACACTTGGAAAGAGCTGAATATGTGAATTTGATAATGAAAGGTTTTCAGGATGGTTATTTAGCAGAACACCTGGGACAAAGGAAAAGAGGAGTACTTATAGTAATTGCAAGAGAGGATCCAATATTGATAGAAGAAGATAAACAAGGTAATGATGGTAAATTTGTAGTACTTAGAGGCTACTGGCAAGGGAGGCATGTATTTATATTCCACATAAAACTGCTATAATGGAGCTTATGAAAATTCTGGGAGAAATAATCAGCTTTCAGCAAGGAATATTACTTATAGGTAGGGAGTGAAATTTGATTTACAACAGTGAAGATGTGTCTGGGGGCCCAGGAGGGTAGATTTTTGAAGAAATGCATGAAAATATTTGGCATGGAAGATTTCGATTCAGTACTAGGAGTTCAGAGTGAATTTAAATATTATTCCCCAAGATACAAAAAATGGGCTAGGCTAGACAGACTTTACATTTTACAGGAACATGTGCATTTAATTGAAGGTCTTGATACGCACCCAATAATTATTTCAGATCATGCACCAATAATAACTAAAATAAAAATTCAGTGTAATGAAATAAAAATGAGACACTGGTGATTCCCCATCTATCTGTTGACACGAGAGGAATTTAAAGAATGGTTAGCAGAAATTATTCAGGAGCGATTAGGGAAGATAGAAATTTCTTCTGAAAATATAGCTAGGGAGTGGGATAAAATTAAAGTAGAATTTAAAAATAGGGTGGAAATAAAAGAAAGGGAGATATGGTTAAGAAATAATAAGAATTATTTAGAAGGACTGACAAATGTTAAATGTTTGAAAAACGGGGAATCTCACAGAACAAGAAGAGGAACAACTGCAGAATGCTAAACAGAAAATAAGGGATTGCCTCAATAATATGCATGGATTTAGAAAAATTACTGTTAAGCAACTGTTTTTGATAACAACTGTAGAGCACAAAAATTTTTACTACAACGACTCAGGCAACAGAAATTAGAAAGGGCTGTCATCAAGGTTAGGGAGCCTATAACAAGAAAGATAACAGGAGATCCTGTAGAAGTAGTAGGGATATTTCAGAAATTCTATGAATGTTTGTATAAAGCAGAGACAGATAGAAGTCAAGAAAATGTACAAATGGAAATGTTTATTGAAGAATTAAATATGCCAAAGTTAGAGGTAGATGAGGCTCAATTACTAACAGTTAGGATAGGAGAAGATGAGATAAAAGTTGTGATGTATAAGCAATTTACAGGTACCTCCCAAGGAATATATGGTATTCCTGTGGAAGTTTGGAAGCTAGGGAGAAAAAATTTATAAAGATCTGGAAGTTTTTGTTAAAAAATATTTTAAGAGGAGGAGAAGTACCAACATCCTGGAAGAAAGCAGTGGTAGCTGTAATACCTAAAAAAAGTAAGGATCCATTAGATCCAGCTTCATGTAGGCCCATTTCAATACTAAGCCATGATTATAAAGTGTTTGTGTCTATACTGGCTAAAAGGATGGCAAAAGTGCCGCCAAAGTTGATAGCTATGGATCAATGTGATTTTGTGGAGGGGAGGCAAACATTCAACAACATTAGCGAACATTGATGATCCAGAGGGAAGAAAAATGTAAGAAACACCACTGCTGTTGGTGGGTCTTGATGCACAGAAAGCATTTGACAGAGTAAGCTGTGACTTTATGAGCAAGGCAATGGAAGCATTTACATTCCCTGATAAAATTATAAGGTTGATTAGGAGGAAATATGACAGATTGGAGGTGAAAATTAAAGTGGGTAGGTTCCTCTCTGATAATTTCTGCTTGACCAGAGGAACCAGACAGGGGTGTCCTCTTTCCTCTTTGTCATTTGCATTCTATTTAGAACCACTGGCAAAGAAAATAAGAGGCTCAGAAATTCAAGGATATAATTGGTATGGTAGTCAAGAAAAGTTGGCTCTATTTGCAGATGATATTATTTTATACCTGATAAAATCAGAAAAGGACATTACAGTGTTGTGGAACATTTTGAGACAGTTTCAAATCTTTTCAGGATACAAAATTAATAAAGCTAAAATAAAGGCAGTAGCGGTAAATTATGTACCCACACATGAATTGGTTCAGCAATATCCATATTTATGGGGACATGATAAAATTAAGTATTTAGGAGTATGGATTAAAAATTATTTGGGTGTGGCAACTAAGGATATGTGGGAAGAGACTAAAAAGATAATATAAAAACTGAGAAATTGGAAGCTCTGTTATATGGATATGGATAGTCATATATAAGCAGTTAAAATGTTTTAGTCCCTTTAATCTTATACACTGATCAGGCATATTTTTATCAGCCAGAGGAGAAGTTGTGAATAGCAATTTATAAATAACTGAAGGATTTTATCTGGGAGGAGAAGATGGCAATAGTCAAGTGGGACAAGCTGATTTTTCCAAAAGAACAAGGCAGACTGGGATTACCCAATTTGAAGGGGTATTTCAGAGCTACACTGTTAAGGCTCCTATGCATACCACAAGTAGAATTCTATAATTCAAAGTAGAAAGGGATAATGATGAAATGGGGGAAGTTCAAGAAACAAGGAGAGATTGGGATTTTGGATGCAGACCTTTAAGGAGAATAACAATAATCATACAGAATATTATATTCATTAAGTATCAAAGTATTTTTATTTATTTTTATTTATTTTACATTTGTTTACCGGGTTGGTCTGACTGGATACATATCCTTTTTCAGCAGAGACCCGGGGAGAAAAGCTCCACATTCACAAAGAACAAAAAATACATAGAGTAACATCAAAAACATTCAAAATACTGAGAAATTGGAAAGTATTCCAAGAAGTAAGCCAACATGGGAATGAAGAAAGGAAATTCTGTCGATTGAGATGACTACAATTAGGGATACAAATAATAGGTAAGAATGGGCTGGAATTTACTGGTGAAAACTGGCAAAGGAACCAAGGTATTGGGAGCAAATAACTTGAGAGGGAAAGTTAATAGAATGGGAACCTCAAAAACAAACCCAACTGCAGCAACCAAACGAAACTGTAAAACTGTAAAATTCCCCAAAGCAGGCAGAAGACAGCTCGATATGCAGCTAAATCCAAAAACTTGATGAACCAGCAAGTAATCATACCAAAAAACTTTATTGCAGACAAAGAAAGTTAGCGCTTTCACGGTAATACCATACCGCTTCTTCATGTTTGTCTGAAGAAGCGGTATGGTATTACCATGAAAGCGCTAACTTTCTTTCTCTGCAATAAAGTTTTTTGTTACGATTACTTGCTAGTTCATCAAGTTTTTGGATTTAGCTGCATATCAAGCTGTCCTCTGCCTGCTTTGGGGAATTTTACAGAATGGGAACATGCCAAGAGTTTATTTGGACTGCAAGTTAGAGATTGCCTTCCCTATCAAAGTTTGATATCAGAGTGTAGGCAAAGAGAAAAAAATGGGGGGGGGGGGTCCTAAATGAAAGACTAGCACTGGTAGCATTTTTACTAGAATCTAGAACAGAAGCTGCAGTTAAAAAGGAATAATTAGTAGAGAATGTAACATATTGCATGATAACTATAAGAATCAATCAGAGGAGGTTAGAAAGGATTTGAAAGAGAGACTGGATAAGCAGTTCACAAAGAAACATTGGTAGGATATATGCTTGTCTCCCACATATGCAAGAGAATCTAGAAAATTTAGGATTTTTGCTTGGAAAGGTTTACATAGATATTTTTATATCCCAAGTAGACTCCAGAGTATTTTTCCTCAGGTTGACAGCAAATATTGGAGGTGTGATGAGGAAGAAAGAGGTAATTGGGAACATATTTTCTGGGAGCGTAATGAGTTGGCAGACTTTAAATATTCCCTGCAGACTACCCTATCAGAGATACGCAGTGAGCAAATTGCTGTAGATAGGGAAATGATTTTTCTGAGCTATGATACAGGATTGGAATTGTGTAGACATAGTAAGGCCTAGCTTAGTCTAATTATGGTCGCTGCCAAAAGAATTACTAGAAAATGAAAATCAAAGTCTACACCAACTGTACTAGAAGTAAAGAATATACTAACGGAGATAAAACAACTGGACTTGGGAGCCTTAGAAAAGGGTAGGAGCAAATTGCATAGGAAAAAATTGGAATTATGGAAACAATACAACGGGAGGAATGAGGTTTAAAAGAAGGCAGGATTTGAATGAGCTATGTAATGTTTGACTGAAAATTATTTCTTAGATTATAAGTAATGTATAATGTTTGCAACTAAATCTGTGTCAATATGGTATGTGATGTAAAATGCTTGCAGCTAGGATTATTTCAATATGGTTTGTTTTCATTTATATAAATGTATGATTGCTTATGTCATAAGTGATAATTTAATAAAGATGTTTCTTGTTTAAAAAAAGAATAGCTAGGGAAAGATAAGAATAACTTGGAAAAAAAAAGTATATTTAGAACCATTATAAGTAGAGAGAAGGAAGTGCTGTTGCCTTTCTATAAGAAATACTAGATAAATTAAAGGACTAAGAATTATGCCATATAATAGAACACTGAAGGAGTTATCTTACTCTGTTAAACATAGGTTGGTGAGGAATGAGTTAATTGTAATTTCAGAAATGTTTCTGTAGTAAACATTTTGATGCAAGTGTTGGGATAATTAAGGGTAGTCATCAAGCAAATTCTAGGAATAATATATTTTTTGTTAAACTAAAGTTTTACAAATTTCTTTTTATTTTAGGGTAGGTAGATTATGAAATATGATCCCACTAAAGATTAGGAGAAATGATCAAATGGAATCTTTTAAGAAAGAATAGATGTTTGGATGGGAGGAAGTGTTTATTTTTATGTACACTTGTGGAAAACTCTTTCAAGCCTTCTTAGGCTGAATTTGTATCCCTATTACATTTAACATTACTTCATACCAAATCAAGAATACTGCATTCAGAACTTTTGCAGTCATTCAATATTTGGATATGTGCATTTATAGCCAGCTAATTTTTGATCACCTCAGTTGTTGCTAGGAAATCTTTGCATTTAGCACATTTAATCTTAACAGGCAGCTCCATCCAAGAAAGTTATATATCCACTGTATATATCCTTCATTAGACATATCATTGAAAACAATGCCCCGTTCCATGAACCTCTGTAAACACCTACATCAGCAAGGCCACAGAAATTCCTAACCAAGACATTTTAAGAAGTAAGCACTCTAATCCACCCAGATAGAGTACAATCTCTCTATATACTCTGTTTTGTGCATACTGTTGTTTGGTGATCTCTGACTTTTGTGTTATGAAAAACCTTGCCTTATTGATCTGCTTTGCCTCAGTAGAACCATCAGTACAAGGAATGCTCACTTGAAGAGCCTTGGCCTCCTTTACCACAGTAGCAATACCTTGTGGCATGATAACCCAGCACATTCTTTGTTTTTGGAACAGACTACCTTTGTTTATCAAGTATAGTAATACCCTGCTTATTAGTTTTAAACTTGGACTCCATAAGTGATAGGTAATCAGAAATTCACACTGGGGGTGTTTAGTAATGTCCCATTTGATCAGACAACTAATATCTTATGTTTTAATGAGGTACTTGGTTAAGCTTCTTAAAGGTAGTTTAAGCCACATGCTTAATACGAATGTATGAATATATAATATTAAAACTTGATGCTTTTATAAAAGGAAATATGTTTCAGGACCACACTGAGCAGTGTTGCACTGGCAAAACCCCATGACAGTGTAAGTGTTCAGTAGTTCTTAGTATAACAGCCCAGTTTCATAAGGGTATGTGTGCAGGTTTAGAACTAAGTTTATTTCTGTCAATCTTGATCATATATTTATTCTGTATGAAGGAATACTTATTTAACTTTGCATTTATTTTGGGCTCTTTCTCAATCATATTTACTCGTGAATATAAATAATAGTCAGGAGACAGTTACTGCAATTTCTGAACAATTTTTCTTAAACTTTCTCTTCCATCTTTTTATCCTGTACTGTTACCATCTCATAACCCTCCCCACCTCTTATCCTTAAAAAAAACTCTTACTGAATAGTTTCCTTTCCACCTTTCAACCTTTCCTGTTTTGAATATTAGATTTTCACTTTTTTACATAGTGTCTAGTGCAGTAATTGCTGTTTTGAATTAGTTTTTACTGTTGAAATGGATAAGGACATGAGGCCTCTTGAGTAAAAAAAATGCAAACAGTGTGATCACAAGATCCCACCCCAAGGTCCATCACATTGCATTGCCTAATCTGCAAGTATTTTAGCTCTTGGTCTCTCCTTGATAAAAGGAATAAGCTGAGTCTAAGGGATCTCCTTAAGAAAGAGGCATTAAAAAGAAGGAAAGGGAAAAGATGACAAGTGACAAAGCTATGGATTGTCCACAGAGAAGAAGAGGGAAAAGAGGACCAGGGGAGTCAAACATGTCTGCTTTGAAGACACTTTCCTCAGCAAGGATCTATAGGGTAGTAGTCTCTTCATTGCCATTACTAGGACTATCTTCTGTAACCATTCCTTCACATTCTGTTTCTCCGCCAAGGCTCAATTTCTCAGACCAATAGAGTCTACTCTGAGAAGAACATGAAGCTTCCCTCATACCAGCAGCTATTGAGATTTCTTTCTTCATATCCCAGTTCAGCTGTGTCCTTCCACTCCTCTCTGTCTAGCCCCTTCCTAATACCTATGCAGTTGGCCTGGACAAGATGATGACTGCTTTTGTGAAGGCTCAGTTTCAATTCGGTATGCTCTCAGTTCTATCAGTGTCTATGGTAGTGTGAGACAATACCTAAACCCCTTTCATTGTTGTTTGTAGCCCAGGCCCAGTTTCAGCACTCGGAGTATTGGTACCAGTGAAAGATCATATACTGATGTTCTCAGTGTACACAGATTTCATTTCCTTGACATCAATGCCCTTGGCTTTGGTGGAAACATCAGCCCCAACTGTACTGGCACTGACCCCCACTGAGTCCAAAAGGATTAGTGCCAAGGGCTTGGAGTCATCTCCATTCCCAACCTTTTCAGAGCTGCTGTCAGTATCAGTGCTAGATGTTTGATTCTACAGTGCTAGAGTTGTTGGTGCAGGTGGTTGTTGGTACTGATGGTTTTCCCCCTTCAGCACTGGCAACAATGCATTCAGTTGGTGCTTCACTGGATGGTTGACACAGAGAAGATTGGCCCAAATCTTCCAGCATAAACAGGCACCTAATCCACCATCATTAAGCACCACTGAAGCAAAGCATATAGGCTATTTCTCCATCTTGCCCCAATACAAAGAACCTGAGAGGCACAGGAGACATCCCAGGTCTGGGTTTCATGAGAGAGCTTGGATGAGCCCACCTAGGAAAGGCTGTGTAAGAAGAAGCACTAAAACTCTCTTTCAAAATCCCCTTTCCTAGACATGGATCTTGGCAAGGGGAGGCTTCAACCCAGTCCCCTCTAGATGACACCAAATCTGGTGAGATTCTTGAAATGATGAGGCAGCGGGGATCATGGCCGTCCAAACTCACCTCCCTTGTGGAAGAGATCCTCCAAGAAGTTTGGAGGGCTTCAGTCCAGCAGCCTGAGTGGTACCCCTACCAGGCGAGCTCACTGAAATGGTATGCTTCAAGGCTTGGAGGGAGTTGGAGGTCATGGAGCTGATTCCATGCAAGCCCAACAAAGTGTTGTGGATTCCCAGTGATAGGCCCCACTGGAGTATGGAATCTCTTATCAACTCTAATGTGGTGTCAGCAGCCACCAGTTGTGAGATTCCACAGGATGTTCAAACTATCCGTCCTCCTAGCAAGGATTTCAAGTTGATGGTTAGATTGGGAAAATGTCTATATAAGTGAAGTTCTTTTTCCATCAGAGGGAGGAACAACTTGGTGCATGAGGTGAGGTTTCAGAGATGCTTGGTGAATAAAATCCTGGGAACTCTGAAACAATTGCCACTGGGTACCTTTGTAAACATGTGGAGACTCAAATGGTCACTATTAATTCCATCTCTTCACTGACCATGCTTCTGTCACACAATGCAGTGGATGGTGCAGCAAGATCAGTGGTCTCAGGTATTGCAGTGTGGTGTCAGGCCTAGCTATGCCTCACAGATTTAATGGAACAATTCACGGCAGCCCTTGTCAATGCCTGTTTTGATGGAACCTCTCTTTTTTTGGGCAAATGTTCAGGATAAACTTCTGCAGTGGAAGCAGGAGAGCAAGATGCTCACAGCCATTGGGATTAAGTTCTTGGCCCTTTAGAGATCATTTCAAAGAAATCAGAAGGATACCAAGAGCATCTTTTTTTCAGAAATCCCAATACCCTCAGCAGCGGCAATAAAGCAGAGTTTCCCAAAGTACAGGAAACTTCTCTAGTCACTACCCCAAAGTGTCAGAGGTGAACCGCATCAACAAGGATTCCATTAGCCCTTGCCAGAATCCAGACAGTATGAACCCTGAATGGTTTCCTGAATGTCCCCACAGTAGAGCCAGTCAGGAGATAACCTTTCCTGCATCCACTTACATGGCTGGCATGAGTTAATAAAATCTCCTCTTAAAAGAGCCATCCATGAGGTCTCACCAGACCAGAGAGGGTCCAGATATTATTCAAGATTCTTCTTGGTGTCCAGAAAAACTCAGGACCTCAGACCATTTTTATACCTCAGTCAGTTGAATCAGTACATGAAGGAGGAGTGCTGTGGACCCCCCAGTGATAGGCCCCAGTCAGTACATGAAGAAGAGGAAATGGTCCTGGTGCAATCTACACTACCATGGTTGCAAGCAGGAGACTATATATGCTTTTTGCATCTCTAGAATGTATGCCTGCATGTCATAGGTTCATAGGTGGTTACTGGGCCATTGACCCAAAGGTCCTTATAAGCCTAGCCCATGCGTATCCAGTATAATACTACAGAAACCTAATATAAAGGATCTTGCCTAAACTTGAGATCTTAGTTAGCAGCGATTGCCTATATCTACGAAGGTCATAAGTGAAATCCCCAGCAGGAATTTATGGTTTCCCATCCAGTCCTCCAGGCTACACTTAAAAAGGGTCATAGAGGGGCTTTGTTTGATGTGAACTGGTAGCCTATTCTGGAGGAATGGCAACTTCTGACAAACATTTCTGTCTCTCCAGCAGGTCCTATTTATGTTACAGGCCAGGTTAAGGTCCCTGGAGCAGATGACTCTTGTCCCATTTGACTTGCAGATGTGCAGCATTTCCATTAGGATCTGAGATTGCCCTGTAGGCCAGGCACAAGTCTCCTCTAAGTAGTCTGTATGCTACAGAGTACAGTGACATTGACTTGAGTCTGTCAGTGTATGACGTGCTGTAGACCCTGAATTTTCTTGGTTAGACTCTCAAGTTGCTGCAGGTGCCTGGTAAGGTCCATACTAAAGCAAACATTGTACTCTTTTATTGGCCTGATGAGGGTCGAGTACAGGGGTGTTATGACCTCTTCTACTCTTGAGGCTGTGTCTTTGCTAATGAGGTGTGTGACATAGAATGCCTTCCTTACCACAGTAGACACATGGTGGTCAAAGTTTAGGGTACAGTCAACTTGCATTCCCAAGTCTATCACGTCTGAGTTGTTACTTAGGATATTATTATTTATATGATAGTGTGCATGGGTATCGTTTTTACAGAATGAGGATGATAATTCACTTTTTGGCATGGAGCTTGACTCCATGGCTCTGGCACCAACCATTGGTTTGTGTAAGTCCCTCTTGAAGTATACTGACATTATTTGGGGATTAAATGATTGCACCTAATTTGCAGTCGTCTTACTTAGTGAAACTTAGTCAACCACAGCCCCTCTGTTTTGGCCTGAAGTTCTGAGAAGTATATTCCAAACAATAGGGGGCCCAGCACTGACTCCTGTGGAACTCCACTTTTGGCAGGTCTGCATGTTGAGGTCAAGTCTCCAACTTTGAGTGTGATCTTTCAGTGAGTCAGTTAGAAACCCACCTGATGACATAAGGGTTTGTTATTCAACTGGGAGAGTTTATCAATGATGCCCAAATGTGGGATAATGTCTAAGGCCTTGGCTAAGTTAAGGTTGGCTGTATACACAGATTTGCCTTCTTCTATGGCTCTGGTGACCTTTTGGAAGAGCCTTTGACAAAACCAAACTGTGTCGGATCAAGGGTTTGGAGATCACCAATATCCTTATTTATAAGGTCCATGATGATTCATTCCATGACCTTACAGACTTACAGATAAGGCTGTTTAAGCTTATGGGTCTGTAGTTACCAGGGTCTGTTGCTGTACCCCCTTTATGAAAGGGGATGATGGTTGCTGTTTTCCATTCTGCAGGGACAAAATCAGTACTCAAGCTTTTGTTGAAGAGAGTACCTAATGGAAGTTGCTAACTCATGATGTGAAGTTGTTCTATCTCGCCGTTCATTCTTACATATGGGTTCGAGTCAGCCTACTACAAAGCTTGAGGTCTTCAGACAGGTCAAGGCCAAGTCCCTATCCCATGATGCACATTAAGTTACTTCAGATCTAGTTTGCCACTGCAATAGATCGGAGGTTTCCTAGCACAGCTCGGGCCAGTATAGCTTTTTTCTCATAATAACTTCCTAAATTTATTTCTTACAATAGGGATAGTTTTTCATAGTTATAACTTTGATAGTTTATTAGTAGTATATTTCTTCTCCTTTTGGCCTTCGTTTTTTATAGGCCTTTAATATTCCCCTCCCTTCTTGGTGTGCCTTTATAATATTATCATAGTTATATAACTTTGTAGTTTAAATAAGATTCTTAAACTTTAGACAGTGTGTGAGTGCTTTTGAATAGTTATAGTTACTTCACAGTTTTTTCTTATACAGCCCATTTGTTGTTTAGGGCTTATTACTATAGCTTAACTTTACTAAAATTGTGTGTGTGTGTGTGTGTGTGTGTGTGTGTGTGTGTGTGTGTGTGTGTGTGTGTGTGTGTGTGTGTGTCTGTGCGTGTGTGTGTGTGTGTGTGTGTCTGTGTCTGTGTGTGTCTGTGTGTGTGTGCGCGAATGCGTGTATTCTCTTTAAGACTAGTCTGTTACTGTACAGTAGATTTTTTTTGATACTGTAGACCTTATTATGGCTGACCAAGAGAAAGACAAGCATTCTAAGTCTGGCTTTAAAAAGTGTCCACAATATGGACAAAAGATGTCTGTGACACATAGTCACGTTAATTGTGTTTATTGTCTTGGAGCCTTGCACTTGCAAGAAAGCTGCTCAACTTGCCATTCTTTTTCCTCCAGAGTTCTGCACAGGAGAAAAAGAACACTCATAGACAGAGGACTAAAATCATTTCAGGAAGTTTTGAGTGACCAGGATAAATCTAGCCAGTCTCCCAAGTCTTCATAGTCTTCTAAGGCTTCATCTTCTTCTGATGTGGCAAAATCTAAAAAAAACATCAACATCAGCTCCACAGCCTTCGGAGCCAAGCTTCCTGTCTTTTCGGAGCTGGTCCCCAGTCCGGGAACTAGTACCCGAAGTATTAAAGTCTCCCATTCTCCAGTCAGCGCCTCCATCCATACATTCATCTCGGTCCTTGATCAGCCTATCCGATTTGGATGTGGATCATGTGGTGTAGAAGTTGCTACAGGCACCGGCATTTGCTAAATTTTTTATTGGCACTGACCCAAGTGGTTTCAAAGCCAAAAACTGTAATGCCATCAAATTTTTTTCCTCCTCCGAGCCATACCAGCCTTTGGAGCTGGACGAGTCAGACCTGATGATTATTGAGCCTTCGGAGCCGATGCCTGCTCCAGTGCCATCAGTTTCATTTACTTGGACTTCCTTGGCACTTATCGAGGAGTCTAGGAGCCGACACTCTCCGGTCAGGTCCTGGGAGGATAGTTGGACTGACCTGTCGGTTCTGACTTTGCCACTCGGGGCCTCGGCTGGGATGAGTTTGGCTCCTACCTCTGGTTCGGAGCCCACTGTTCCAGTGCCGAGGGGATCGGTGGTTTCTTCGGATCCAGCAGTCCCTTCTCATTGGAGCAGAGGTGCCTATGAAGCCATGAGGATAGTGATGTCCTCCAAGACATCTACAATTTCAGATCCGATTACCTCCTCCCCAAAAGCACCCGTGTCCACTTCTGCCTCCCAGATTCTTTTGAAACATAGAGACCCCGAGCCTCAGGAAGCCCCACTGGGTGGCCCCTGCTTTTCTGAGACCTCACCAGAAGTTCCCACTGATGAGGTTCCCAGGAAGAGAATTTGCAAGAGGAAGCATCTAGACTCCCCACAGGAGTCTCTCACGTCCGATACTGACTTTGATGAATCAGAAGGGTCCTCACGGTCCCTCTCTGAAGATATCTCATTTGCTTAGATATTAAAAATCCTTAGGCAGAGGGGTGGCTGGAAATCCACCAACCCTACTGAAGATGAGTCAGTTCTCCTGAAGGCTTTCAGGTCTCAACCCTCCACCTCTTGGGTGTCTCCACCCTTTGATGAGCTCATGGAGCTGGTCTCATGAAGGGAGTGGGAGTCTCTGGACACCATGGAGCCTGTCCCTAGGAGGCCCAATAAATGTATTTCTGCCTCTCAGGATAAGTATTTCCTCACCAAGGGAGTGACAGTTGATGCCATGGTGGTGGCGGCATCCACCAAAACGATGTCAGAAACTTCTTCCTCTATCCATCCTCCTAGCAGAGACTCTAAGTTCATGGATAGATACGGGAAGTACATGTACGGTTCAGTGACTTTTACCATGTGTTCAATGAACTATCTCACACATTTTACGAGACTGCAAAGAGACCTCCTAAAAGAGCTTGGAGATACTCTTCAGGGTACAGTAGCTGCAGGAGCTTCAGACAGAGTAACCTCCCAGCTTGCTACCCTCAATTCCATAGTGAACTCATCCATGTGTCTCATTTCATATGCACCTGATGGAACGAGTAGGGCAGCGGGTACAGGAATTGCTCTCAGGAGGCACTCCTGGATGTGCTTGTGTTCCTTCACGGAGCCCTTTAAGTCATCCTTTGTCAACACCCCTTTTGATGGCTCATCCCTTTTTGGGTTCAAAGTAAAGGAAACTTTGACCAGGTGTGAGCAGGAAGGAAAGACTCTGCCATCGAAGTCCATTTTTCCACTCCTACTAGATCCTACCCCAAGCGTCAAAAGGGAGGAAAGATGTGGTTCCGAAAAGCCCAAAGAGCCTTTCTGGACATACGTGGTGAACCCCCTCCAGGGGCAGAGGAGGGGGAAATAATGGAAGACACCTCCCTTGCGGCAGAGGGGTCCACAAAACCAGGGCAACAGAGACCAGTTCTTTGGGAAGCCCTACCAGCTCTCCTGAATGGAGGCCCGACTGTCCTGCTTTGGAGACAGTCGGGGGTTGCTTATCTTTGTATCCAGACACCTGGCTCAAAATAACAAATGACAACTGGGTACACAGTATAGTTTTCAGAGGATATTTCATTCCTTTTGCCACTCCCCCTCCATTGACAACAAAAATCCCGGACGTTCCACCCAGTTACAGGGAACAAGCAACAGTAGAAACGTTGCTAAGAAAAAGAGTCATCCAACCAGTCCCAGCAGACCAGACAGAATCCAGAACTTACTCAAGATTCTTTTTAGTTCCACAAAAGACAGGCGACTGGAGACCTGTTTTGGACCTCAGCAGACTAAACAGATCTGTCAAGAAAGAGAAGTTCCAGATGGTCACGTTTCAGTCGATACTTCCCTTCTTAGGGAAAGACAACTGGATATGCTCGATAGATCTACAGGATGTGTATACCATATAAAAATGGCCAGACCATCCAGGGATCATCTGTGCTTCCAGCTGGGAGCCAATCATTACCAGTTTCAAGCCCTGCCCTTTGGTCTCACTACAGCCCCCAGAGTGTTCACCAAATATATGGCAATGGTCACGGCTCACCTGAGGCATTTAGGATTCCAGGTGTTTCCGTACTTAGACGATTGGCTCCTCACCACCACCACCAGGCATTCAGCTAATACAAGACAGGGACATCACTCTTACTCTTTGCAATCATCTGAGCATTACCATAAATTCAGAAAAATCTGCCTTGTCGCCATCGCACTATATTGTTTTTATCAGAGCAGAATTGGACACCAACACCACCATTTTAAAACTTCCAGCAGAAAGAGTTTTACTACTTCGTCAAGCAAGTCCAGAACATCATATCCAGAGACAAGGCTCCAGCATCAGAAGTGTTAAAGTTGTTAGGCATGATGGCAGCTGCAATAATAGCGATACCGTTGGGTCACATGCACATGCAAATTCTACAATGGCTGCTATTCACTCAATGGTCTATCAAGAGCTCCTAATGTCTCATCTCATAATTGTGACAAACACATGCAAAAAGGATCATCGGTGGTGGTTGACCTCTCTTCAAGTAATGATAGGTCGTCCTTTTATCATAACCTCACCAGCAGCCACAGTGATCACGGACGCTTCCCTGATAGGGTGGGAGGGAGGTATTTTCAGGGAAGAACAGCCCAAGGCACATGGACCGAACAAGAGTCACATCTGCATATCAATGTCCTGGAGATGAGAGTGATACTTTCGCCATTGCAGTACTTTCAGGACTCTCTCCCTCTGGGGACAATTGTGATTCAGACGGACAACATGTCAGTGGTCTGGTACTTGAACAAACAAGGAGAAACCAGGTCCTATTCCCTTTGTCACAAGGCCCTAAGAGTATGGCAGTGGACTACATCCACCCAGTGCTTTCTGATAGCAATGCACATCCTTGGGATATCCAGTGTGATTGCAAACAAACTGACCACGGCAATTTTGTTGCCTCACAAGTGGTCCTTCAAAAAAGAGATAGCGGAGAGAATATTCCGCAGGTGGGGTCAGCCTTGTTGTGACCTTTTTGCTTCCTACATGAACACAAAATGCAGAAGCTACTTTGCCCTGATTCCCCCTCCGGGAGATTCCCCAAGGGATGCACTCATACACAACTGGCCTCCGGGTCTCCTTTATGCATTACCACCAATTCCCTTGATACCCAAAGTATTACAGAACGCAAAAGCCCTGGGAAGGACCATCATTCTAATAGCCCCTCATTGGCCTTGTCAGATTTGGTTCCCCTTCCTTCGACTTCATTTGTTGGAAGAGCCTTGGATTCTGGACCCAGTTCCAGACCTTCTGAAGAATTTGTCAGGGGCTCTTCATCCTTCTCTTTAGTCCCTAAAATTGACAGCATGGCTGCTCCGATTCCCAACATAGCCAGTTTCCATAACCTTTCAAACAAAATGCAGCATATTTTAATATCTTCTCATAAATCCTCTACTAGGAAGTTATACCTTAGCAAATGGAGGAGATTTTCTATATGGGCTTCTCAAAATAACATTGATCCCTACCAAGCCCCCTTTTCCTCTATATTAGAATTTTTGACTTTTCAATAAAGGAGCTGCGGCAGCTACAGTTCAGATACAACTTGCTGCCATCTCTAATTTTCACCTTGGCTTTGAAGGACTGAACAAAATGTCACACAAGCTATCCAAAGCCTTTCTCAAAGGGACCTTCCACCTCAGACCACCTGTGAAATCCCCTTATACCCCATGGAACCTAAATGTTATGCTTTCACACATTATTCTCCCACCTTTCGAGCCAGCTTCCTCATAGGTTCGTAGATTAGTACTAAGCTAACTGCCCTTGCGAGCCATTTTAAGCCTAGACAATTATCCCTTGTAAGGCTCAAACCCTTCACCTTGTGTTTGTAAGGCAAACAACTTAACCATTAGACCACCTTCCCAACTGGTGAATCATGTGATTTGAAATTGTTGTCTTGGAAGACTATCTTTTTAGTAGCCATCACATCTGCCCATAGAGTATCAGAGCTACAGGCCTTGTCCATAAAGCCTCCATATTTGATTTTTCATGCTGACAGAGTGTCCCTGCGAACAAATCCTTCATTTTTACCTAAAGTTTGTACTGAAGCTAACCTTAACCAAATCATAGATTTACCAGTGTTCTTCCCCAAACACACCAACAACTTAGAGTATATGCTGCACAAGTTTGATGTTCATAGACAGCTCAGATTTTACCTGGATAGAACAAAAAAGTTCAGAAAATCAGAACAACTGTTTGTTTCCTTTTCAGATTCTATGAAAGGTATGCCAGTGGTAAAAACAACACTATCTAAATGCTTATCTGATTGCATCACCTTCACTTATTCAGCTGCCAATTTACCTTTACAACACAAGATTAAGGCTCATTCTACCAGAGCAGTGTCCACATCTTCTGCTTTTTCTGCTTGGCTTCCTATAGACATTTGTGCAGAAGCCACTTGGTCAAGACCTCATACCTTTATCACTCATTACAAAGTTGATAAGGCCTCCAGGGACAGGGCCTCCTTTGGTTCTACTGTCCTGAAAAGCATACTCCTGTGAGCCACCTGAGAAACATGGTGCTTGGGATGCTACCCATCTGTAAGAATAAACGGCGAGATAGAACAACTTCACATAAAGAAGCTATGTACTCACCATAACATTCCATGTGAGTTATCCATCTCGCCTTCATTCTTATTTCCCACCCTCCTACCCCCTCCAGGGTTTTTCGAGGACTGAGATACTAGTTTTATTCTGGTTGCTCAGTCTTTCTATGGGGTTTCTTTCCTAAAGAGTGACAGAATGGCACATGGTATTGTTAGAAGCAGCAAACAAGATCTGAGATAACTCAAGGTGCATCATGGGATAGGGACTTGGCCTCGAGCTGTCTGAAGACCTCGAGCTTTGTAGTAGGCCAACTCGGAGCCGAGGATCGGCTCCAAACCCATCTGTAAGAATGAAGGTGAGATGAACAACTCACATGGAACGTTATGGTGAGCACATAACTTCTTTTTTTAGACCATTTAAAATGCAACCTGGGATGCCATCTGGTCCCATAGAGGCTGTGTTTTTGGCCTTGGAAAGAGCATTAATGACCTGCTCTTTGGAGGTGCAAGGTGGGAAGATGTAGAGGGAATGATTTGTGGAATGTTTGGAGGGGACAGGGGGTGAAATTTTCACCAAACCTGATGACTAATAGGTTATCTATTTTCACAGGATCAGTATGTGTGATGCCATCCACAGCTAGTTCAGCACACATCTGGGTCCTATCTTTTAGGTTATGGTCATAGCTGAAGAATGCCTTATGGTTATCTTTAGCTATGGTTGCTAATTTTTTTTTCAAAGTTGCCCTTAGAGGATTTTACAAGTTGTCTTATTTGTTTGTTCAAGCAGAGGAAGATGTTCTTCTGGTGCTGGGACATCTCTTTTTTATTATTAGACAGCAACTTCGTCCTCTTGTTGTATAACTTATTAATGCTAGATGTCCACCAGGGAGGCTTGTTTTTTCTTGAGGATCTTGTTTTGATCCTATCATGTATAGCTGTGTCAATATATTTGTGTAATTGTTTGTACAGGGCATTTATATATACCGCAGTATAGTTGTCAATGCATTTGTGGGAACAGAAGCTTGGAAATTATTTATGCTATCCTTTAGGAGGATATAATTAGCTTTGGTGAAATTCTTTAGCCTGATTTCACCTAAGGGGGATTCAGGTGTTATAGCTACTTCAAATGTGACAGATTTCTGATCAGATTTAACCAGTGAGGGTCCTATACTTGTCATGGTGCCAGTGGTCACCCATGTTGGTGAGGACCAGGTCGAGAATATTTGAGCCCCTTGTTGGGTTGCATACTGTTTGTTCCAGGGCATTCATGTTAACAGAGTCCAGGAACCATTGTGCGTGCATGTTGGTACTCGTATAAGTTTTCCAGTCAGTGGAGGGATAGTTATAATTGCCCATGATTAGAGTGTTTGGTTTTAATTTGATTGAGTCAAGTAGGTCCAAATAAGAAGTGTGGGTATTTTGGTTCATTGAAGGGGGGCTATAGCTAACAATGACTTGAAGGGGGATCTTACCCACAGTTAGTTGAACTTGGAGTAACTCCATGTAGTTTTCCTGTCTAACCAGTCTACAGGTGTATTTATCTTTGATGAAGATAGATACTCCTCCCTTGGTTGTCATACATTCATTTTGCGGTCTGAAAGTGTGGAAGACAATGTAGCCTTGCAAGGCTGTGGTACTCTCTGCAGCCCTGAGCCAAGTTTCTGTAACTGCACAGATGTCAGCATCCTCCAAGGAGAGGAGTGCTTCCAGAATGCAGTTCTGATTTAAACTCCTAGTTTTTAGCAGCATAGCCTTTAATTTATTTGTGAGTAATATTTTCACTTGGGAAATTTTGTTCTTGAGACCTCGCCTAAAAGGGGCAGTATGGGAGGAGGCATGTGCCTTAGCCAGTAACCGAAAGCCTAGAGGTGACAGGTGTGGTCTATCAGCCATGTCATCCAAGGCTGACTGGAACTGGATTCCTTTAGAATGACACCAGAAACTAAGACAATTGTTGAAGTCAATGTTTTTTTGTTTATATTGTGGTAGCATCCTAGGTGAGGGTAGAATGCTGCTCAAGACTAGGGACATACCTGACTGGGACACATATTTATAGAACTCAATCATGTCTCTCTTCATATAATCATATAATCCAGTGAGGTATACCTCAAGTCATTCACACCAACATGAGCTATGATGGAGTCATAATGGTACTTGTTGAGAGACTTGAGTATGTGTGTGTGATCTGACGGATCCTGGCACCTGATAGACAGCTGACCTTAACCTTCTTATCCAACCTGGTGAGTGGGACATCTATGTGTCTCACGATGGAGTCACCTATGACTAAATAATTTGGTTTAGATGTGCTTTGCCTTAGGGGATTATTTGGTGAGATACTGGTGCTTGTGTTTTTATGTGTATTGAGTGCTGTAAGTGCTGTATTAGGTGTAGCATGTTTATGTTTGGAAAGTCTCTTGTGTTTAGATAGTTTTCTGGTGAGTACCTCCACATATGATGGTTTATGGGTTGAATGCATAGTTTGTGTAGGAGGTGTAGTATGCAAGCTGATAACATGTTCATTGTTACTGTTGTGTGCGCGAGAGAGCAAGTATTCCAGATTCTTAGTGTTGATGTATCTCTCACAAATTGTACTTGGTTGACATAGGAGTAGAGGGTTGTCAGTGTACATGAGGCAGTTGCTACACTGCCTCAGGATACCCATGTCAGTCAGGCTGGTAGGAGAAATGGAGGGAAACTAACCATCCATCATGGTAGGTTAAATCCTGTTTTTACAGTATAGAGAGAAAATGGAGGGGTGTGGTATAAATCAATGCTCTAAACAGGGTATGTACTAATGGGGGGCTCTATAAAGGGTCTATACTAAAGAGGGTTCTCTAAATGGTATGAGACTATTGTAGATTTGGTGGTTTTAGGACTGTTTAAGGGGCAAAGTCACAGATAAGGTGCTCTCTGTGTAGCTAAGTGCAATTTAAGGACTTCTCGTCTGGATCATGGGCAGATACTAAGGGAAAATTTATCTACTGAAGTTTTTTGCGTCTATAACCGTCAATGGTTACCCCCACTGCGTGGTATTTTGAGATGGTGCATGGAGGTGCACTACTTGTAAACAGATGAATACAGCAGAGCAGTGGCTGGTTGTCTAACTCTGTGAAGCTGTGTTAAAACAAGTGCAAACCCCCACAAATGTGGGGCTTATGTAGCAACAGTGAGCAATCTAAATTAAACAATTTAATCAATAAAAAAGCTCAACCGCGGTGGTGGTGCTGCGGTAGCATTGTCGCCTCACAGTAAAACATTGTCCTGTTTGATTCTTAGCTAAAGCGTCTTCTGTGTGGAGACATGCGTGAATGGGTGTACCTTCGTTGAAGGTTGTGCGTCAGGGCTGGCAACTCGGCATGTAAATATCTACTGCCAATCATTAGCGGACCAGAGTTCTGCTGTGGCGACCCCTAACCGGGAAAAGCCGAAAGACACAACAACAACAATCAATAAAAAAGCTCACTGTTTTAACACACAGCTCCACAGAATTAGGCGACCAACCACTGCTCTGCTATATTCATCTGTGCAATCCAAGGAATCTGTTGCATTCTGCTAACCATAAGTACAATTTTATACTGTATTTTACACTTTTAAACTGTATATCTGAAGTAGTTTACTTCATTTGGTCTTCAACCTGTGGGATACCAGATCCGTATCGGATCAGAGCCGGCAAACTCACTAACATCTGCTCTGAGCTCCTCCCCTTACCCATAATACACCTCCACTACCTTCCAACCCCTAGATCTCATTTGCCGCGGCTTGCTGAAGCATCGTGATCTCCTGAGCTCCGAGTAGTGAGTGGGTATTTTTCTGCTTGTAAGCAGCTTTTTTTTTTCTGAAATATTAGTATAGTGTTTTAGTGTAGGTTCCCTCTTCTCCTCCCCACGCTGGTGCATCATGAAATTGAACTTTGTTGTAGTTTACATTAGTTGGTTAGTGTGCTTTGCTTTCCCTCCCCCCACAGTGTGTTGTGTGTGACTTGAGTGTGGTGAGTGGTTTGAGTGCGAAAACTGGTAATGTTTTTCTTTCCTTTTTTCCCTTCTCTTGTTTGCGTGGTGGATAGAAGCATGGCTAATAAGCCTGTGTTCAAAAGGTGCACTGAGTGTGGCCATAAATTGTCTCCTGCAGATGGCCACACTCTTTGTGTAATGTGCTTGGGTGTTGCCCATCTAAATACTGACTGCTCTATATGTGCGGGTTTTAACCTGTGTGCTATCAAGGACAAGAAGGCTATGTTGGCCCTGAAAGGCCTTCTTCCCTCTTCTGAGGTGGTTGCCTCGTCCTCGACTTCGGTCACAGTGGCTGCTGTGGCCACTACTCCTTCCTCTCTTGCCCTTCCTTCTCCTCCCTCCCAGGCTGGGACTCAACCTCCCATTTCAAAGCCTGTGGAAGTGGAGTGGAAAAGAGGCAGAGAGAAGGGGAGAGAGCCAAAACCTCACAGACCTGACAAGCATAAGAGGTCCCCAGACCTCCCTTCTCCTGCCAAAAGTCAGCCTAGGATCCATGACTCCCCTCGGCTCCAATCTCTGAGATTTTTCCCCAGAGCTGGAGGAAACACATTCTCCATCTAGGGCCTCGGTTCCTTGACCCACAAGGTTGGAGTCCGTGGCCTCATCGAGGTCCATGCGGAGCTTGTCGGAAGTTGACATAGATAAAATGATGAGGAGGTTCATTATTACTCAGATCCAGATGGGGGTCTTGTCAGCCCCCTCTCCCTCCGGAGGGGGAGCTCACTTCCTTTTTTTACACTGATTTCTCCTTCTCTGATCCATCCACTGGGTTCAGAGTACTCAGATCCAAGGATGGCCTTAGTCAGGGGGTCAGCATAGATGGTACCTGCTTCCTCGATGCAGACAGCTGCCTGGATGGTGTCAGATCTGACCAGTTCGGATCCAAGCTACTCTCGGAGCCAGAGCTTAAGTGTCAGATCTGAGGGAGTGGAACTTTTTTCATTGGCTCCAGCTTTGTCGGGCCAAGTTCCGTCCCTCAGAGCTCCTTCCACTTCGGGCCCAGCTCCAATTCTCACATCAGATCCAGGGAGACCAGCTTCCTTATTGGTTCCCCAGGAGGTTCATTCTCCCTCGGCATTCGACGTGGTAGAAAGGGTTCTCTCCGCTGGATCGAGACTCTTGACTATCCCCTTAGACTTCGCCCTGACCCCATCAGCTCTATCTAAGAATCCCATCATTTTACCAGAGGGACAGCCTGTGCTCGAAAAGCCCCAGACGGTTCCCCCTGAGGAACAAGTGGCTTGCGAGTTCCCCCCCTGGAGAGCCCCACCAGAGATGTGCCTCGCAAGCATGTGTGTAAGAAGAGGCACTTGGACTCCCTCAAGTCCCTCACCGTGGACATGGATTTGGATGATGGGGAAGGTTCCCCCAGGTCACCTCCTGAGGATGTCTCCTTTGGAGACATCATGGAAATCCTTCACCAACGGGGAGGCTGGTCTGCCCCCCAACCTTCTTCTGATGAGTCCGTGTTCCTGGAGGCTTTTGGCATGGGCCCATCTACTTCCTGGGTGTCCACTCCCGCAGATCCCTTGGTGAACCTGGTCACCTCATGGGCCTGGAAGGAGCCGGACACCATGGAACCAATGCCTAAATGGCCTGATAAGATCTTGAGTCCACCTTCAGATAGGCCAGTGTGGAACAAGGGCTCCCCCGTAGATGCTATGCCACAAAGAAGGAACTAGCCCAATAGAGTTCCTCGGTTCATCCTCCTGACCGAGAGTCATGGATGATGGACCAGTTAGGGAAGCGAGTTTATGCATCAGCAACCTTTTCTATTAGGGATCTGAACTACCTGGCCCATGTCACGAGACTCCAGCATGACCTGGTCAAGGAGCTGGCTGAGTCTCCCTCTAAGTCTATGTCACAGAAGGACAGGGACTCGTTCTCTGCGAGGATGGGCACTTTGAAAGCAGTCTCCAACATGTTCTTGCAACTTCTCTCACATGCTGCTGAAGGAGCGGCTAGGGAGACTGGGTCCAGTGTGTCCATGAGGCGCAACGGTTGGCTCAGACTATGTCAGTTTTCACAACTTTTCAAGGTGTCCTTTGCCAATGCCCCTTATGACAGCTCTAGTCTCTTTGATAAGACAGTCAGACTTTAGTCCAGAGTGAGAAGGACAGGAAGAAGCTGTCTGCCATTGGAATCCGCTTCTCGAACCCTCAAAGATCCTTTTCCCGGAATCAGAGAGGTAAAAGAAGATGTGGTTCCGGATGTTACAGTATTCCCGGGACACACAGGGCTCTTCTTCCCCCAGAGGCAGAGGGGAACAGAATGGACACCAGCCCAGAGGCAGAGGGGGTCCGAAGAATTTTGGATCTTGAGAACCTTTCTCAGACAGGCCCGGACAGCAACCCTGAGTGGTTGCTCGACTGCTCTACTCTGGAGGCAGTCAGGGGACGATTGTCATTGCACTGGGCGGCATGGGAGTCAGTTACATCAGACAGCTGGGTGCTTCAGATCATATCCAGAGGATACTCTATCCCCTTTGTGGTTCCTCCCAAACCTCCCAAACACCTCCCAGATGTACTACCCATGCAAAGGGAGGCACCAGCATAGGAAATTTCCAAGCTGCTAGAAAAACGAGCCATCAAACCCACCCCCCAGATCAGTCTAGATCGGGCTTCTACTCTAGATTCCTTTTGGTGCCAAAGAAAATGGGGGACTTAAGGCCCATTCTGGACCTATCTACACTGAACCTGTCAGTTGCCAAAGAAAAATTCCGGATAGTTATACTACAATACATCATGCTGCACCTGCAAGAGAGTGACTGGATGTGCTCGTTAGATCTCCAGGATGCCTACTATCACATAAAGATGCACAGAAGCTCCAGGAGGTTCCTCCTCTTCTGGCTAGGAGTCAATCATTACCAATTTCGAGCCCTACCATTTGGTCTCACCACAGCCCCCAGGATGTTCACCAAAGGGATGGTGGTAGTAGCGGCTCACCTGAGGCTTCAGTGGATTCAGGTCTACCCATACCTAGACAATTGTCTCCTCACTGCTCCCACCAGGTGTCTACTTTCTCAAACCAGGAACTATTTCTTAAAGCTCGCCCTGCATTTGCGGATAACAATCAACACATCCAAATCACTTCTAAATCCTGTCCAGGTGATAGACTACATCGGGGCAAGGATAGACACCTTACAGTGCAAAATCTTCTGGACCTCGGAGAGAGTACAAAACCTGAGGATGCATGTCTCTCTGATCTACTGTTCTCATCTTCCATTGGCAGAATCAGTGTTGAGGGCCTTAGGTTCAATGGCAGCGACCATAGCGCTTCTTCCATGTGCCTGGTTACATATGAGAATTCTACAGTGGACACTAGCTGTGCAATGGTCCCTGTTGGAACTGCCATTATCGTATCCAATACAACTCAGTCTAGTCTGTCGGTCATCCCTTCTGTGGTGGATGTGCTCTCCAGAGATCTTGGAGGGACAACCCTTTGTTTTAGCCTCTGTCCAAGCCACAGTGACCACAGATGCCTCCCACCTCAGATGGGGGGGCATTGTTCGGGCAGGACAGTCCAAGGCCTGTGGTCCCCTGTAGAGACCAGCTTACATATAAACATTCTAGAGATGAGGCGGTCCTTTTGGTGTTACAGACCCTTCATGCCTTTCTTCCTCTGGCAACCATTGCAATTCAGTCAGACAACATGTCAGTGGTCTGATACATCAACAAACAGGGAGGGACCAGCTCTTACCCCCTTTGTCGCGAGACCATGAGAGTGTGGGAATGGGCGATCTCCACCAGTCATTTTCTCATAGGAACGCACATTCCGGGATGGTCCAACATTCTAGCGGACAGGTTAAGTTGGACTATTCTGATGCCTTACTAGTGGTGTCTGAATCGTTCAGTAGTGAAGCAGATCTTCCTGGAGTGGGGTCAGCCAACATGAAGTGCAGTGTGTTTTTTGGTCTGAACCCCTTACCAGGGGGGGTCCCCCAGAGGTGCTCTAGTCCATGCTTTGCCTCCCGATCTTCTGTATGCTTACCCCCCCAGTACCTCTTATTCCGAGGTTTCTACAGAAAGCTTGTCGACTGGAGAGCAAAGTGATCCTCATTGCCCCGTTTTGGCCTCGCCAGGTATGGTTTCCCTTCCTTTGGTCTCACCTTCTGGCTCCACCCTGGATCTTGGATCCCATTCAGGATCTGATTTCACACCCATCGGGGGTTCCTCATCTGAACCTGGATAGTTTGAAGCTCACAGCTTGGCTGCTCCAGTTCCCAGTGCTCCTGGATTATCCTCTTCAGTTAGGTTTGTTCTGGTGGCTGCTCATAAGTCTTCAACCCAGAAGGTTTACTGCAACAAATGGAAACGTTTTTCCTTTTGGGCTTCTCAAAGGAGTTTAGACCCCTTCAAGGCTCCTATTTCTGCCATTCTTGATTTCCTGGCCAATATTTTTCAACAGAGAGCTATTTCTTCTACTATCAGAGTTCAATTGGCTGCCATTTCTCATTTTCATGTGGGTGAGAATTCAGCCTCATTGGCTTCCTCCAGACTGTGTAAAGCCTTTATCAAAGGGACTTTTCTGTTACGCCCCCCGCTCAAGGATCCTGTTCCCTCAAGGGACCTTACTATGTTTCTTCAAGCTTTGGTCGCTCCACCTTTTGAACCTGCTGCAACCACAGATCTAAAATTCTTATCTTGGAAAACAGCATTCCTGGTGGCTATCACTTCTGCTAAGAGGGTTTCAGAATTGCAAGCCTTGTCCATTAAAGTTCCATATATGATTTTCCATAAAGATGGGGTTTTCCTTCGGGCCAATCCGTCCTTTCTTCCTAGGGTGGCATCACAAGTTAATATCAATCAAACCATCAATTTACCTGTTTTCTTTCCTAATTTTGCTAACAAAATGGAGTAGAAACTCCACTTGTTGGATGTTCATACAGTTATGATTTTATTTGCACAGGACCGAAAACTTCCGTAAATCCGATAAAATGTTTGTGTCCTTCTATAAACCCTTTTTGGGTAAAGCTATCTCCAAGGTCAGTATTGCTAGGTGGATTTCCTTATGCATACTTTAGGTCTATAAGGACAAATCTATGTCTCCTCCGGGTCAGGTGAAAGCTTATTCCACTAGGTCCATGGCTACTTCTGCGTCCTTTTGGTCTAGAGTCTCATTGGATGATATTTGTTCTGCAGCTACTTGGCCCTCATCTCATACCTTTATTTCTCACTACAAATTGGATAGAACTTCTAGAAGGAGAGCATTGTTTGGTTCCATGGTGCTCCTGAATATCCTTCCATGAGGGCCACCCAGGAGTTGTAACTGGGGACTCTGTCCCACAGATTGAAGACCAAATGAAGTAAACTACTTTAGATAAAGAAGTTATGTACTCACCATAACATTCCATCTAAGTAGTTCTACTTCATTTGTCTTCAACCGTCCCTCCCTCCTTCCCCTGACCTTGTCACGTGAGCAATCTGTGGGCTGCAGTTGTAGGTCATAAAGTATTTTTCAGGTCAGGTTATCAGTAGAAGGGTCAGCAAACTCGATCTGGGCGTTGTAAGGTAGTGGAGGTGTATTATGGGTAAGGGGAGGAGCTTGGAGCTCGGAGCAGATGCTAGTGAGATTGCTGGCTCGGATCTGATATGGATCCGGTATCCCACAGGTTGAAGACAAATGAAGTAGAACTACTCAGACTGAACGTTATGGTGAGTACAGAACTTCTTTTTTTGCTATATTGCTGATTTTTACAAAACATTTCACAAAATTCCTACGCTTTCAGATAGGAGCCAGTCATTACCAGTTCAGAGCCCTTCCATTTGGTCTCATCATGGCCCCCTCCAGTGTTCACCAAGTGAATGACTCCAGTCACAACCCATGTGTGACTTTTGGAATACAAATATTTCCCTGTCTAGCTGTAGCTTCAGTGGGAAAAAAAACCCTTAATTTTGCACTGCCTATCTTAGGAAATCAGTCAGTCTTTTCAGATCTGAACTGGAACAATCTCAATTTCTGACCTTCAATGGCTATCAGCTAGACACAGTAAGACAGCTAGCCAAATTGCCCCAGCCAGAATATCAACAATAATTCAAACTGTACAAGAAATCTCCTACCACCCCAAGGCTTGATGCAGCTTCAGTTCTCAGTGTTTTAAGCCTTATGTTGGCTACCATTCAAACAGTACCATATGCCAGACTGTGCATAAGAATACTGCAGTGGATACTCAGAATTTAGTGGTGTCATACAATTTAAAGCATCCATGAAACTTAATGTTTTAAAGCTGTTATCCTGGTGGACAGAATCAGAAAACCTCATTTCAGGAACCCCCTTTTTTCATCCTATTCCTACAGCTACTATAACCACAGATGCATCCTTACCTAGTGTGGGGGGGGGGCATTACTCGAAAAGGATGTTCCAAGGGATGTGGACCACAGACAAGGCCAGATTGTATATCAGTATCTTGGATATGTGAGTGGTCTTCCTTGCTGTGCAGGTTTTCAAGATGACTTTCCCCCCCAGCATGCTGTGTCCATCCAGACAGAGAACATGATAGAGGTATGGTACATAAACATATAGAGCAGAACCTAATTCTAACCCTCCACCCCCACCAAGAAGCTATGTGGGTCTTGGAATGGACCATATTTTCATATCACCTTTTAGTAGTCCAGTGTGATTGTGGACAGGATGAGTAGACAAACTCTACTCACATATGAATGGTCTCTCAACAGCTCAACTGCCCTAAAGATTTTTTTGCAAGTGGGGAAAACCTGGTTGAAAGCTATTTGTTTCACCATACAACACCAAATGCAACAGGTTTTTCTCTATCATCACCCAATAGGGATATCCCCAAGAGATGAATTCTGTCACAATTGTCCCCCCACCCCATATCCTGAAGTTTCTGGAGAAAGTCAGGATGTAGAAAGCAAACATCATTCTCATAACCTCCTTCTGACCATGTCAAATTTGATTCCTTCTGCTTTAGTCTCATCTAAGAAGAAAATCCTTCTTCTGCTACTGTACCCTTATCTGCTGTCTCACCTGTTCAGCCAGCCTTACATGGATATCCAGTCCAGCCAATTAATTGCTTGGTTTCTCCACTTCAAATGATGGCCAGGGATCTTACACTTCAGTCACAAGTTATACAATTCATTATGGCCTCCCAGAAACTTTCAATCAGAAAAAAATAGAGGCAAATGGCTTAGGTTTTCACTATTTATTTGTTTAATCTGATGCCTTTTCATTCTTCCTCATTGATGGGTCTCAGATCCGACCCTCTGATCCGATTCAGCTGCATTTCCAACACTTTGAATCCTATTCTCAAGCTCCTCCCTCTTCCCATAATGCACTACACCATCCCCAAACTCCTCAGATCTCATTTGCTGCTGATATGGTAAGATGGAAGATTCCAAAGTCTCGAGCTGTAAGGAGTTTTTATTTACATATTTTTGTTTGATATTAGTTAATATCTATAATTTTCTTCTATTTTCCTTCCTCCCTCCCTCTGTAGCTGCCTGTGGCTAGACATACAGCTTTTTTTATCTTTACAAACTTAGGTTGTTGCTGTACTTTTATTCATGCTTTGATGACATACTACATCTAAGTTTAGTAATGCTTCTTAGCTGCTGGATACCTCTGTCTGTTTCTCTTTCTCAGTCTCCAGTCTCAACCCTCAGCTATTTACTGCCAAACTTGGTCTCTACTGTTGGAACATCTTACATAGTGTCTGGGTCTTTCATTTCTCATTTCTTGTTTTTCAGTCCATTCTGGTAGTTAAATCATCACAGCAAAGCCCTACTCCATTCAGTTCTTGGCTGGGAGAGGAGCAAGCCTGTTTTTGTCTGCAATGGTTTACTTTTTATTTTCAGTCAAAAAAATGTTCTTTGAATGAGGATGGTGATCGGATGGTGCAGTGAACTTGGATCATTCTGATGCCATGTCCTTCAAAGTTTCCATCCTGATACTTAAAGTCTGTTGATCTGGTACGGCTGTTTCTGGGTTTGCATGACCTCCATGCTGCGGAATGTTGAGTGACAGTTGAATTTGCAGGGACTAACTTTCCCCTGTTCATGCCTTTGTTGAGAGTTTCTTGCCAGGTGGGTCTTGGTTTTTGACTTTTTTGTGTTGATTGGTGAGGTTTTGAATTCACTGGTTAGTGACAGACTTTGAGCTTCAGACTTCATATCTTTCAAAATGCATATGCGGTTGTTTGTTGGGGTGACATGCAAGAGAACTGTATGCTTTTTACATGGGGGAAGATTAAGAATGGCAACAGCACTGTCAGGTATTTGTTTT
This sequence comes from Protopterus annectens, assembly GCF_019279795.1. Taxonomy (NCBI): domain Eukaryota; kingdom Metazoa; phylum Chordata; order Ceratodontiformes; family Protopteridae; genus Protopterus; species Protopterus annectens. The sequence continues at coordinate 339,683,641 of NC_056742.1, read as the reverse complement.
TTGGCTTTGTCCGGATATTTGGGTCTATATTAGATGAACGAAAGTTCATCTTTGTGAACACTCACATGAGCGAATATCCAGGTGCTCGAAATTGCAATTGTGGGGTGTTGTGCCCCCCACACACCCCGCTAAATATATATTCTAACTCCAACATCGCACTACAGTGAGGAAAGGACAAATATTCCCATCTTCACTGTACCATGATTTCACAATTGCAGTTTCAAGTTCCGCAATATTCACTCATGTGAGCATTTGCTAAGATGAACTTTCATTCATCTAATATAGACCCGGATATTTTGTGCTGTGGGCTTGGGAATGTCGTAGACTGCTGGCAGTTTGTGAGGTCCTGGATGGCTTCAGTGTAACACCGATACAGCCACAAAACCAGAGAACCACACAGCAATACACCAGGAAAAATTTATTGTAATACTGAGCGCTTTCAAGCACAATTAACCAGACTTCTTCACAGTAGGCTTCAATTTACTTGGCTAGTCAAGAATGAGGATCCTCAGTTGGCACGAAGGACTGGAGAGCAGAGTCATTGGTGGGCTGCTTCGTCAGCTGGAGGTGCAGGGTTCAGATGCTTTGGCTTTTTGCACCTTATAGCCTTTTCTTTTGCTGTTTTCTTTCGGGGCTCAACCCCCAGTAAAAGAAAGAAACATTCAAATCTAATGTTGTCAATCTTCATTATATCCTTGACAGATGGGGTCCGGTTCTGATATTGGAATGGACTTATCCATTACTACAGCTTGCGCCAGCCTAAAACTCTCAAGCTTCAACTCTACCCACAATCCCTCTCTCACAATTGCCTCAGATCTTATTTGCCACTTTTCTGAATGGTCACGTTTTGCCAGTGTTCTCGAGTTTTATTTGGTTTAGGTAAATTTCTGCTATTATTGCTGTCATTTCTTAGAGATTTTCTCTCTGTTACCTCTCTAACTGATTCTATACCCTTTTGTTTACTATTTTTCTCTCTTTTACATAAACTTTAGTGTATTTCTTAATATCATAGTTGACACTCTCTTTCCATACATGTTGGTGTATCTCTATAACTATTATTGCTGATTTTTTTTTTCTTTAAGGAAAAGAAAAACTAACTTTCCTTCTTCTCTCCCTCTCAACCTTTTCTGTGAGAGTGTGTGTGTGAGTGTCTACATTCCAGTCATATTCTTAAGATGGCTGAGAAAGTTAAAACCCCTTCTGATTTAAAAAAAAATGCCAGAAATGTGTCCACAAGATTCCATCTTCTGACATTCACTCCCTTTGTGTCTATTGCTTGGGTCCCATTCACTTACAAAAAGACTGCAGTATTCAGCTGAAGTTAGTTCAGCACCGGCTTCTGTCTCAAGGTTGGGCTCTTGGGAGTGGGGAGTGACCTCGGTCATGAGGCAGTCTGTCTTGGTCCCAGCTCCCTTCCCTCTTCAGGAGAGCCAGCCTTCAAGGTGATGGAGAGAGCCATGACCCTTACATTGACCCAGTCGGCACCCCTCTCCTCAGAACAGGTACCCTTCTTTAGCTCTGTTATTCTACCTGTCTCTCCACTGGGACAGGGGGTGACGAAGTCTCAGGTTTCTCAGACTCAGGTTCCGTCATCTTCTGACACCTCCCCAAATTATCCTCCTGAGGAAGATCCTCAGAAAAAGAAGTGCAAAAGGCAGCACTTAGATTCCCCTCAGGAATCAGTCACTGAAGACACAGATTTTGATGAGATGAGGGAGAAGGGGTCCCTGAGGTCACTGCCTGAAGATCTCTCCTTTGGAGACATCCCAGAAATTTTAAAGCAAAGCGGTAGCTGGAAGTCCCAAAACCCTTCCTCAGAGGAATCTGTTTACCTGCAGGCTTTTGGCATCCACCCATCTGCCTTTTGGGTAACCTCATCCACTGATGAACTCATTCAGTTGATTTCACAGTGGGTGTGGAAGGCTCCAGACACCACTGAACCCATCTCCAAGAGACCAGACAAAATTTTATCTGCCCCTGAAGACTAACAGTTCTGGACCAAAGGGTTAGGAGTGGATGCCATGGTAATAGCAGCCACCACAAAAAGTATCCCAGTGAGGAGAGTTCATCTAGCCATCCACCTGAAAGGTAGTCTCGGGCCATGGATAGATTTGGGAAGCAGGTTTATGCTTCATCAACCTTTGCTCTAAGGTCTTTGAACTTCCTGGCACACTTTCCAAGACTTTAAAGGGATCTGATCAAGCAAATGTCAGATACCCTGGTGAGAGCTGTGGCTGAGGGAATCCAAGAGAAAGTGACATCCCAGCTAGCCACCCTGGAGTTTGTGTCTAATTCGTCCATGAGGCTAATTGTACATACAGCTGAAGGGATGTCCCAGAGCAGCAGGCTCAGGCATAGCCATAAGAAGACACTCCTGGATGCACCTATGTGACTTTCTGGAACCATTCAAGTCTTTGTTTGTCAATATTCCCTTTGACAGAACATCCTTGTTTGGCCCAAAAGTAAAAGAGACTTTATCCAGGTGTGAGAAGGATGGTAAGACCCTTTCAGCTGTGGGCATATGTTGTTCCACCCCCCATCCTTTTCTAGGATCCAGAGGCGCAGTGGTAAGAAGTGGTTCAAAAAATCCCAAGGGTCTTTCCAGGACACATGTGGAGGAAGTTCCCCCAGGGGCAGAGAGGTGAAACAAAACAGAAGGCACCACTCTCGTGGCAGAGGTGGTCCACAGAACCAGGGCTTCAGGGATTCTTTTCTGAGTAAGTCCTTTCAGAAGTCTTGAATGGTGACCTGATTGTATTCCTCTGGAGGCAGTGGGGGGACACTTATCCTTGCACTTAAATCCCCGTCTAAGAATAACAACAGATTCCTGGGTGCAATGGATCATATCCAGAGGTTATACCATTCCCTTTTCCCATCCTCCCTCTGTACAAAAAAAATACCCAATGTTCCATCCAATCAGAGGAATTCAGCAGTTCAAGAAATTCAAAAACTGCTAAACAAAAGAGTCATTCAAGAAGTCCCTTGCAGTGTTAAAGATTGCACTGCATTTTATTTTTCTCTGTATTTGTTTCATTGAATATTGTGGTCTGTGTCTCTCTGTAGTTATTTATTTTTCTATTTAATTGTTTCATAGAATTCTGTGGTCTCTCTCTGTCTCTGCAGTTAGTGGGGACTATTGTGTTTCACTTCATTGATATTCAGTGTTAAACTCGTAGTCTATAGGGTTTCTCTGTATTTATAAGTGTTATTCATATATCTTTGAATTTATTACTGCTCAATATCTGAGTTGTTTGGCTTCTGCTACATATCTACAATCAACTGCATTACTAGCTGAGTTAAGTACAAATTTGCAGTGTTAAAGATTGTACTGCATTTTATTATTCTGTGTATTTAATTGTTTCATTGAATATTGTGGTCTGTGTCTCTCTGTAGTTATTTATTTTTCTATTTAATTGTTTCACAGAATACTGTGGTCTCTCTCTCTCTGCAGTTAGTTTCCCGTCCTCCTTCCTGTTATTGTTGTGGTATTAATCTTGGTGGCTTTGGAACTGCCCGCCCCTCCTGTGCATTTGTGTTTGAACACTCCTCCTGGGTCTATCTAATTTTCTCACTTAACCGTGTACAGTGAGATCATACTCTGACTTCAGACACTCCTACCAGTCCCATCTGTTCAGCTCTATCCCAGCTCTATTCCAGTCTAGTGTCACTAGCTCATTCTACCTAATACAGAGAGAACATTTGTGAAGAGCAAGCCAATCAGGGCCTTAATTTTGAATTATCTTCTGTTTCTCCTTTCTCCTTTTCCACTTTCCAAAAAAAAAAATCTAAGCTTGTTTCCTGCCTTTCCTGTAACCAGTCTAGTCCAGATACAGATTTGCTGTAACCAGGACTGTTTGAAAGCTTCTGAGCCCCCAAAGAATTTCTGTGTTGAAGGGAAGCCTTCTAGCTTATCAGTGGAAGTGGTAAGCACTAGGTAGCCTATCTACCACAAGAGTGGTTTCTGGCCCAGAAAGTGTAGTTTATTGTCCGTTTGGGCAGTTTTTCCATCTCTTTCACCTTTCTGGTTTAAAAGTCTGCGTTTGCACTTGTTTCCCACCTTTCCTGTAACTAGTCTAGGCCAGCTACAAATTTGCTGTATCCAGGACTGTTTGTAAGCTTCTGAGCCCTCCAAGCCTTTCTTTGTTGGAGGGAAGCCTTCTAGCTTATCAGTGGGAGTGGTAAGCACTAGGTAGCCTATCTACCACAAGAGTGGTTTCTGGCCCAGAAATTGTAGTTTATTGGCCGTTTGGCAGTTTTTCCATCTCTTTCAACCTCCTGGTTTAAAAGCTCATGTTTGCACTCGTTTCCCACCTTTCCTGTAACTAGTCTAGTCCAGATACAGATTTGCTGTATCCAGGACTGCTTGTAAGCTTCTGAGACCCCCCAAGCCTTTTTGTGTTGGAGGGAAGCATTCTAGCTTATCAGTGGGAGTGGTAAGCACTAGGTAGCCTATCTCCAACAAGATCCAGGTAAAGATTTTTAGTTTTAGCACTTGAATTTGCTTATTCATGCTCAGCACTTGTTCAGAACTTGTTGTTAGAACTAAATACACTACAAATTACTACAGCACTCAACCCTCCTCATTACCTAGAGGAAAACAGTTGTACTTACTTTCCTCACTTGCTTAGAGAAAAACAGCTCTTATACTCACTTTCCTCACTTGTCTAGAGGAAAGTAGTTTTTTATTCAGGCATGTCCAAGGGTCAGCTCCCAGTGTTCTCTATCTGATCAGTCTGGGCATCTTGACGTAATGTAGCAATTTCCTCATGTACACAGACAACCCTCTCCTCCTACTACCCAACACCACAACCTGTGAGAGATGCAGTTATCTAGCCAAACTGGAGGTAAAACGCTCTCCAACCAAGACTGAACTTGACAGTCAAGAGGAGAAGGTAAACACTTGCACCACACCACACTCATCACATAGTCCCACTAAACCTACACCACCAAAATCCACACATAGAAACACAAAAACATTCACAGAGGCTCTCAATAATAATAATCTGCTCAAACAACAGAGACCTCCAAAGCAGAAACACAAGCAACCTCCGCCCCCCAACACAACCCAAATGACACACAGCCCACAGACTCAGTGTGCCAATAAACTACAGCCCATAAGGCAAACCAGTGTACCCAACACACTAGTCATAGGTGACTCTATAGTCAGGCACACTGATGTCCCACTCACCAGGCTAAACAAGGAGAAGGTTACTGTCAGCTGCCTGTCTGGTGCCAGGATCTGCACATAACCCATGCACTCAGGTCACTCCACAACAAGTACAAATATGACTCTGTCATTGTTCATGCTGGTGTGAATGACCTGAGATGTACTTCCCTGGACTATATGAAAAGAGACATGGAAGAGCTCTCTGATCTTGTAGCCCAGGCAGGTATGACCCTAACCCTGAGTAGCATCCTGCCATCGCCCAGAATGATACCGCAGTACAAGGACAAAATGATTGACTTCAACAATTGGCTACATTTCTGGTATCATTCTAAGGGGATCCAGTATCTGTCTGCCTGGGACGACATGGTCGACAGACCATGATGCTTTGCCAGAGATGGCCTGAAACTGTCGCCCCTGAGAATCTGGATACTGGCTAAGGCTCTTGCCGCCTCTATAGTACCTTTTTAGGCAAGGTTCAAATGACAAATTCACCACTGTAACAGGAACAGGCAAGCAAAAACTGAGGGTAATGCTACTCAATGCTAGAAGTTTAAATCTCAAAATGCACTCACTCGAGGCACTCCTTAAAATGGAGAACATCGATATCTGTGCAGTGACTGAGACCTGGTTCAAGGCTCTAGAGAGCACCCCTGCATTACCAGGCAATAACTCATACCACACGTTTTGGCCATCTAACCTGGACCAGAACACCAAAAGTGGAGGTGTGTCCATATTCATTAAGGATATCCATACCTCCAGACTAGTTGTGCAGCATTATGCATCTGAGGTTATCCAAGCGCAACTAACTCTGGGCAAAACTGCAATCCAAATTGTAGCTTGCTACAGATCCCCCACCATGCCCCAGGATTCCCACTCGTCATTTCTTGATATACTGGAAAATATTAGGGTTCAACCAAACACCCTAATAATGGGCGATTTCAACTACCCCACCATTAACTGGGAAAACTACTCATGTACCAACTCCTTCGCTCAGCGCTTTCTGGAATTCATAAATTCCAATGCCCTGGATCAACTTATCCACACCTCCACTAGGGACAACAATATCCTAGACCTAGTCATTACCAACATAAGTGACCAGTGTTCCACACCTGAAGTCAACTCCTCGTTGGTGAGATCCGACCATAAGCTTATCACCCTAGATATCCGCATCCCGCCCCCACCCACCATTAACAAAATCATGGTAAAAAATTTCTCCAAAGCCAACTTCATGCTTCTTAAGACAGAAGTGGCGAACTTCATGACACCCATGCAGATGGACAATAGAGTTACAGCTGCTGAATCCTACACAAATGCACTCTATAAGCACTTACACGAGTGCATGGATCATGCTATCCCAAACAGAACCAAGATGCAATCCTCCAAAAAAAGGAAGCCAATCTGCTGGTCCCCTGCCATAAACAAACTCTACAACAGAAGGAAGAAACTGTTGCAAAAGAGAGTAAAATCCCATGAGTGGAGAAGCTTCCTGGTCAGCCTCAGTAAGAAGCTGAGATCCCTTATAAGATCCTCTCCAAAGCTAGCTACCAAAACAAAATCGCCACTGATTCTAACGGCAACCACAAAGCATTCTATAGCTATGTCAAAAATCTCAATGGCAACACCCAGATCTGCTCTGAGTTACAGCACAATGGCACAAAAATTACAGAACCAACTGCTATTGCCAACATTATGGCAGACAGGTTCAGTGCTAATTTTACCCCCCTCTCAGTCCCTAAAAGGCCCATATCTATACAGGAAGAATGCAGAGTCTCTGTAATCACATCTATGCAGGTAAAAGCTGCACTCTCTAAAACCAAAAACACATCATCCATGGGACCGGACAATATCTCAGGCTGCGTTTCACATGAACTTCAGTACGAACTGGCTCCCCAGCTAAGCATTATGTTCAATCATAGTCTCACGTCAGGCCTTGTGCCCACTGAATGGCGCACAGCAACAGTTATCCCACTCCACAAAGGGGGAGCCACCACTGATCCTGGGAACTATTGCCCTATTAGTCTGACAAGCCTGGTCTGCAAGGCCATGGAACGTATGATCACGGAGCTAATAAATTAAGACATTGGTAACCTCCAAACTCTGGACTCCACCCAGTTCGGGTTTGTGAAAGGCAGATCATGCCTTTTGAACCTGATCAACTTCTTTGAGGCAGTCACCAAAGCCATAGATGAGGGTAAGGTAGTTCATATGGCCTATCTTGACCTCACCAAGGCTTTCAACATCATCTCCCATTATGGAATTATAGCTAAACTCACTAAACTAGGTATAAATCCCTACATCACAAGATGGGCTGCTAACTGGCTTACTGACAGAACCCACACTGTAAATGCTGCAGACTCCAAATCTGACTTCAAACCAGTGACAAGTGGAGTATCACAGGGTTCAGTCCTGGGACCCCTCCTGTTTGGTATCTACTTTTCTGAAGTACAGGCTAACACAGAAGGCCTCTGTTTAACAAAGTTCACAGATGACTGCAAACTAGCCATAGTCCAGTCACCAAATGATGTAGGCATCCTACAGAAGGGCCTCACTGAGACAGATGCCTGGTGTCAGAGGCATGGCCTCAAGCTCAATGCCAAAAAGTGCATTGTCATCCCCTTTGGTAAAAACTCTGTACCCATGAACTACCACATAAATGGCAGTCTACCTAATGCCGAATGTGTGATAAGAGACCTTGGGACCCAGGTAAACAGTAGTCTCTCCTTTGATAATCACATCATCACAGTAGTCAGGAAATCCTTCTATATGGCACACTTCATCACAAAAGGGTTCTCATCCAGGAAAAAAAAAGAGGTCATTGTTCCCCTCTACTCGGCACTCATTAGACCCATTATAGAGTACAACACCCCTTTTGGAATGTACCTCACAAGACATCTGCAGCAGCTGGAAATACCACAGAACTACCTCACAAAGAGGATTACTGGCCTCAAACAGATACCCTACACTGACCATCTCAAAACACTCCAGCTTTACTCTGTAGCATATTGCCTACTCCGAGGAGATGTCTGCCTAACATATAAAGCTATGTTAAACCCAGAGCTGTTGGACATGCTACACCTAAAGAAATCCCAATCCCTCCTAGCTACACACTCTAAGGACCTAAACCTTGTCACCACAATAAACAGGACATGCTAGAGAGATAGATTCCTGTCCCAGAGACTTCCTATACTCTGGAACAAGCTACCCATCTATGTCAAGCAAAGTTCCTCATTAGCACTCTTCAAGAAAAATCTTGATGAGTGGATGGGAAACAGGAAATACACCACGAGGATCACTTCTGTGGCTCTGCTTGACAGGGGCACAGGAAATGAACTTCCTTGGGTGGCGTAAACCAGGGGAACCTTGTTGACTAGGCTTATTAGGCCATTGGGCCAATAGCCTCATACCTACTTATGAACCTATGAACCAGAAAGGATCCGGAACCTACTCAAGATTCTTTTTAGTGCCAAAAATGACATGGGGCTGGAGACTGATTTTGGATTTCAGAGTCCGTCAAACAAAGTTCTGGATGGTCACAGTACAGTCAATTCTTCCTTTTCTGAAGAAAGATAAATTTTGGATTTCCAGACCTGGTTCAATCGATCGTTCAAAATTAACAACAGAGAGAAGAGCAATGAAAATCGTGAGGTTCCACGTACAAAGACTTATGTAAGACTTTCAAATCTTTGTTAACTAAGTATAAATCTTTGGTAACTGAAAATTGGTATTTTGAGAAATGTTTGTCAGAAAAAATAATACCAAAGGGATTAAGACTTAATAAATTTCCAAATAATGCCAAAGACGATAAAGATTTTTTAAAAATTATTAGTGACATTTTGAACAATTGTGGGCTGGCAATTCTGAAAGAAATGATTAAATGGAATACTAGCAATATGGAAATACTCAAAAAGGAAATTGATAAATTGTACGAACGTATTAGTACCGATTTGTTACTTTTAGTAGATGAACATAAAAATGTTTATTTGAGAGTGTTGCGTGATGTGGACCATTCTACCAATACCAACATTAATAGGAAATTGTTGAAGTTGGAAAGAGATTTGGCTGAGTATGAAAAGGGTACGGCATATTATGTCGAATCTAAAAACAATAAATATCACAACAATTATAAAAATAACACAACAAACAGTAGTATTTGGACGGGTAATGAGAGGTATAATGGTAGGTATAACACACATTTTAAATATTATGGGGAGGCCAAAAGGGGAAGACGAGAGCAGGATCATTTTGTTAGAGATCAACATTATTATGAACATAATGTTCATGATACACATGGTGCAGAACAGCACTACACTGATTGCGGGGATAGTAGTAACAATGGTAGGGATGCCATCCCTTTAGACCTGGAAGAACCCAGGAGATAAGAGAGACTACGGAATTGAGTACAACAACCCACATATGCACAGGTGATGGGGAACAACAATACCCAACATGTGGTGAGATTACACAGATAATATATGACAATCAAGTACTAAGTACTAGTGCAGGTGACATTAGAACAGAGGTCCAGGTGGATGAAATAAGACAAAATATCATTTGTACCCGTAGGAATTTTAATATTTTTAATTATACAGATATACAGATCAATGAGGACTATTTTAACTTATTTATTAAAGGATTTACCTTTGTACCTACAAAAATTCCAAAAATTGAAAATATTTTGTTGGACATTAAACTGTTCACGAGAAAATTAAATTTTAAGCATATGTATAGGGACAGAAGTTTTTTAAACAAGGAAAGTACATTAAAGAGATCGAGCATATTTAATCCCCCTTTACAAAACGAGATTATGAATTTTGAGAGATGTGTAACTAAGAGGATACATATGATGCATCAATACAACAGGCAATTGGTTAGTAATTTAATGGAAGTCGAAACCAATTTACTGAAAGAGCTTAGTTGTAATGACAAAATAAGAGTTATGAAACCGGATAAGGGTGGGGGTGTAGTACTTATGGACAAATGGGACTATATGACAAAGATGATGGATAATTTAGACAATGAAAATCAATATAGCAGAGTCTCCAGGAACTAAATAAATATATCATACAGACAGATAGACATTGTATTGGAAGACAATCTGCTACAGGGTTTGATTGATATAGATCTTTATAATTTTTTTAGAGTCCCGAAACCAGTCATTTTTGGAATACCGAAAGTCCATAAGTCTGTCCATGACCTCCCTATGAGGCCAACTGTTTCATCCCAAGGATCTAAGACTCAACCCTTAGCAGTTTATGTAGACTCCAAATTGAAGAAATTTCATAAAAAATATTGTCACATTTTGGTTGATTCTTGGGATTTTCTGAGTAAGATAGGTGAGTGTCCATATAATGATAGTTTTTTCATCACAATTGACGTGAGAGATTTGTTTTCCGTCATACCACAAGAAATGGGGATGGTGTGGTTTGAAGACATGCTAACAGAAATTAATTTTTTAACTAGTGATGAATTTAAGTTGGTACTTGAAAATATGGAGTTAGTTTTGAAATAAATTACTTGTATTTCCAGGGTGAATATTTCCATCAAAAAGAAGGAGTGGCAATGGGCTCGGCCTGTGCCCCTATATATGCAAACATTATTATGTTATATTGGGAAAGTAGGTTTATATTTTCCTTTGATTATTATAGGTACATTGTCAAATACTATAGATTTTTAGATGACATCTTTGTTCTATGGAATGGGCCACTTGATAAGATAGATGAATTTGTTGATTATATTAATCATACCACGATATTTTTAGAGTTTACATATGAAATTGGAAAGGACTTTATACATTTTTTGGATGTGAGGTTAGATAAGGATTATATAAATAAGTTTTATAAATCCAATATATATAGAAAGGAACATTTTTCCAATGCTTATTTACATTTTGATAGTGACCATTCATATGTATTAAAAAAGAATATAATAAAGGGACAAATGATTAGGATGGCAAGGATGATCTCAGATGAAAATGAATTTGTGGAAGAGATTGAATTCGTTGACAAAATGTTCCAAGAGAGAGGATATCCCCTCGAACTGATACATGGTGTAAAAAATCAGGTTCAAAAAGGAAGATGCAATAATAAATATACCCCTCTACTAGTTAAGAGTTGTAGTGTTAATATAGTCAACAGCGATGTGGATATTAACTCCCTAGAAATGGAAAGTTGTAGTAACAATAATAATAAAAACAATATAAATGGAGTTCCATACTTAACCCTTACATATTATCGAGTAATACGACAGCTTAGGAAATGTATTAATGAGACCTGGGAGATGTTTAGGGAAATGTCCATTAAAACTGATGTATTTCAAAATGACATACAATATAGTTATAGGAGGAACAGGAACATTAAGAATATTTTAGAAAAGAAAAAGACAAATACTCATGGGACAAGTAAAAAATGTGGCACATTTAAATGTGGTAGATGTGCACAGTGTGCATTTATAGCAGGACAAAAAGAGGTAAGAATACCCAGTCTTAGAACGACTTTAGTCGCCAAGAGTTATAGTAGTTATTACACAAAAGGGGTAGTATGCCTTGTTTTTATAAGGTTTGTTTGAGCTACTATGTTGGGAAAACAGAACGGCACCTACAATCCAGAATTTATGAGCATGTAAGGGAAATTAATAAACAAAATGAAAATAATGCTATGTACAGACATGTCTTGGTCTGTAAAAATGCAGATTTCAAATTCTGGGTAATAGAGGAGGTGAAATGTCCTGAGAGGGGTGGTGATTGGGAGACCCAACTGGAGTTAAAAGAAATGATGTGGCAGCTTAGACTGGATTCTTGTTGTGGGAAGGGTCTGAACGACCATATCTCCATCACCCCAGCATTGAAAATGCTTGCAGCTGACCCTAAGAAACACAAGTAATGATTAATAAACAACATGTAGAGTTCAAAAATCAAAATTTAATGGTTTAGTTAATATTCCTGGTTCACATCACAAGAGGGGTATATATATATATATATATATATATATATATATATATATATATATATATATTTTTTTTTTTTTTTTTTTAATTGAATTTATATTTAATTCAATCCATATATATATCCTTTCAACTTAGATTTTATTTGAGTTTTTTTTAAATTTATACATCCAATATATAATATATGTATATTTATTTGTACAATATATACCTATCTAAGTGGCTATTTATTACATATATATATATATATATATATATATATATATTTTTTATATATTTTTTATATATATATTTATTTATAATACACATATACATATTTTACATATACATTTTTTCACACATATATTTTTTACTCTAGATTGTAAATTATACATATATTTTCAAATATATTTTTAATTCAACAGTTTATTTTTATTTATTGTTTATTTATTTATTTATACGAGTTTAGATGTTTTAAAATGTGAAAAAATATATATGCACTAATGGTATGGTTGTTCTTCAAGAGAAATTAAATTAATTAATCAATTATTCAATTCAGATGCCAGCTAAATGGATTTTGGTTGTATAAAAGATGCTTGTATTTTTATTCCATGGATTCTGATGAAGTCTCCGAACGGAGACGAAAGCGCTTAATCTATGTTTTTTAGTTGTTTTAGTTGTTTATTTTGTGTATTGTTTTGAGTGGAATAAACTACTCTGGGTATCGCTTTGGGTGGAATAAACTATTTCATTTATAATGGCTGCATTGCACTGAATTTTTGAAGACTTCCTTTATTGTGACCAGGACCGCATTGCCTTTTGTGTTTTGTGTGGCAGATTTTGGTTACCAAATCACAAGAAATCCCAATTGACTCCAACCCTCAATCTAGAATTTATGGGGGCTGTGCTAAATACAGTGAAATCCATAGCATTCCTTCCTTTCCCCCTAAGACTGCAGTTGCAGAGAGCTGGAGTTCCGGCTCCTTCATGGGATCTCTCATGGATGAGAGGAGGATTCCCCCTAGCTTTCCGCTTCAGTGTCCCCTTCCCTTGGTCCCCTGTAGACTGGGGAGGTTCTGGTGAGTGCAGTGGTGGTTTCTGTGTCACTAAGCAGGAGCTGGTGTGCAAATTCCCTTATCCACCCTCCCTACAGTAGCTTAGCACTATGGATAATTTTGACAAGTTCACCTCAGATACTTCCACGCTGAAGTCATCTATTACCTGCACATTCCTCTAGACCTCAGAGGGCTGTGAGTTGGAACTTCAGTACTCTCCCAAACTCTGCGTCTGTAGAAGATCTCAAAAATTTCAGTGGAGGGCAATTTACAACAAACAGGCCCTGACTAAACTATTAGATGTCTGTACAAAACGCTATGTTATGTCAAATAGCTTCTCAATGGATCATTGTTTAATGCCCCCGTTGATGGCTCCTCTTTGTTCAGGGCATCAGTGAAGGATGCACTTTCCTGCGGCTTACAAACAGGAAGGCAAAACTGTAGGTACCACTGGAATCAAACCTTTCATCTCCTCTTGAAGTTCTTTTCCAGGAAACCAAGAGGAGTTAAGAAAATATGGCTGAAAATCTTTTGGGGTTCTTTAGGATTCATATAAGAACACTTCCTCCAAGGGCAAGGGAGGATTTCTTAACTACAGGCATCACCACAGAGGCAGATGGGGGCTCTAAATATTCCTTCTTTGATAGGCCCTATCAGCGTCCTGAAGCATCACCTGACTGTCCACCAACTAACACTTTTGGGGGCAATGCCTCCTTCCATTTGGGCTCCTAGACTATATTACAAACTATGTCTGGGATGCCGTTCAATAGACTCTAAAACTGCTACTAAAAAAAAAAAAAAAAGAAGATGGTGATCCTGCCACCAATCCTAACTCTAACTAAGCCTGATCACTATGTCAGGAGCCAAAGTTCAAGATGTTTTATGGTCCATCCAGTTTCATTTACATAAGGTTGATTAAATGCACTGCATTCATCTCCAGGATGCACATTACCACATCAAAATAGATAGGAACTCCAGGAGTCATCTGCGTTTTTGACCGGGACCCAGTCACTACCCATTGAGATCACTGCCCTTTACTCTCACTACAGCCCCCAGGGTATTTATCTAATGCTGGGCAGTCATGGTAGCTCACATGAGAGTCATAGGATTCCAGCTGTTTTTTTTATATATGAATGACTGGCTTCTCACTGCCCTAACCAGACATCTACTTCTTCAAGCCAAGGTTTACTTGCTTTGTACACCTTCCAAATCCCTGAACATTACAGAGAATGGGTCTATATTAGAACATCGAAGTTTTAAAACTTTGAATGTTCTAATATTGACCCCTATTCAGCAAATGCTGAAAATAGCGAAGCTGCAGAACATTGAATTTCTTCCTAAGGAAGGAATTCAGTTGGCTGTTTCTGTGGCTTCACTATTTTTAGCACTGCGGTGGAAAGTTATGGGTCGGGATCAGGTAAGTGTGCGATTGTGTGGACGTGAGGGTTAGGGAGCGGTTTAGGTGTGTTAGGGTTAGGGAACGGCTCAAGTAAGTGTGCGATTGTGTGGACATGAGGGTTAGGGCGGGGTAGGTGAGTTAGGGTTAGGGCGCAGGTGAGGTGAGTGTGCAATAGTGACAGACCTTAGGATTATGGTTTGGGTTAAGGTAAGTGGACAGACAGTAGTGTATGTATAGTTTAGTGTAGGGTTATATGTAGGATTTTAAGTGTATGTGTGTGGATTGCTGTTTGTTTGGTGTGCTTGTGTTGTGTGTATGTGTGTCGGGACAGCAAATTTTTTTCCCTGGGAAAAAAATTTGCTGTTCTGCATGTTCGATATTGTCAGCGTTCACTGAATAGGGGTCGATATTAGAACATTTGAAGTTTTAAAACTTCATTGTTCTAATATAGACCCACAGAGAATATAGTCAAATAAAAACAGAATCTAGGATTTACTGTTTTTATATGTTGTGTTCTGCAAAGCTGCACTTGTTAACTGTCAACGTCAGTTTTTCCATTACTCTAACTCTTCTACCTACATTTTTTCATGCACAGCCTTATACAGACTTTGAAGGTACAATGGTCTATTTCTTTACCAGCCTCTGTCTTTTCCTGTAAATAATGCACACAACTTTGCAAACATTGAATTTGTTGGGCGGATCCAGTCAGAGGTCATATTTTTCAGGCAAACCATTCTCCCTTTTTCTTCCTTTTCTACCTACAGTAACCACTGATGCTTCCCAACTATGGTGGGGGTGCATATTAAGTGAAGGATGGTCCAACCACGTGGTTTCTCCTCAGAGACCAAATCACTTGTCATTGTCCCAGACACTAGAGTGGTTCTTTTAATGTCATTAACCTTCCAGGAATCCCTACCACCCCATATACCAT
Source organism: Protopterus annectens (assembly GCF_019279795.1). NCBI lineage: Eukaryota > Metazoa > Chordata > Ceratodontiformes > Protopteridae > Protopterus > Protopterus annectens. The sequence goes on along the minus strand of NC_056742.1, from coordinate 339,668,171 downwards.
TAATCCCTAAAGTTTTGCAGAAAGCCAGCAGGCTGTGAACTTCTGTTATCCTCTTGACCCCTTCTGACCTCATCAGGTATGTTCTCTCTCTCTCTCTCTCTCTGTCTCTCACCTCACCTATTCTATCCTCCAGGGTTTTAGGAGCCCAGTCTGGATCACCTATCTCGATTTACATACCTTCTAGCTAACCGCATTGTTTCTCCTATTCCAGTGATAGTATGATGGTCCATCCTTGTTCCCCCTGTTTGTGATATCTTTTCACTTCCCGGAATTATACTAAGAAGTCTATTGAAGCAAACAGAAGAGATAATCCATACAGGCTTCCAATAGGAATATTGGCCCTTCTCAGTTCCTACTTCTACCATCTGAACTTCCCTTGGCAAACCCTTTCAAGGAAAAGACTAGATCTCATATTGTCAATCTTCATCTATTCTTGACTAATGGGTGTATGGTTCCAACCCTCAGAACTGATCTGGCCATTACGCAGCTCATGCCAGCCAAAAAAATCAATCAAGCTGCAAGAGTACCCACAATCCTCCCCTCTAAATTAACTCAGATCTTGTTTGCCACTTTCGCGAATCAGACATGTCAGCCAGTGATCTCTCGCAGCTAAGTAGATTTCTGATATTTCTAATAGTTATTCCTTTTCTATTAGTAGTTTAACTTTTCTTACTGTTAATTATAACTTTATTTTCTACTGTTTGATCTACCTGAGTGAGTGAATTTCCCCTGTTCTCCACTGAAAATACTTTCCCACCTACCATCGCTGGTAGTTCTTTCTCTTTACACTTGTGGTAACCTTTTCTATCATTGCTGGTAGAAGTTTTCCCTCTTAAATCCTTTGTGTGAGTATATGTGTTTCCTTTTAGATAGTTATGGCTGAAAAGCCTAAATCCTCTACCACAGGATTCAAATAATGTTCTGAGTGCGGCAAAAAGTTGACAAACTCAGATAACCATAACAAATGCGTCTATTGTTTGGGCGTGCCCCATCTTAGTTTGGAATGTACCATTTGCCAGGTTTTTAGCAATAGAACCCTGGCTGAGAGAAAGAACAAGCTAATCCTCAAAGGGCTCTTTAAGGCCCCTTTCAAGGAAACCTTGTCCAAGGCCGACCAGTCCCCTCTGGCTCTAAGTCTTCTTGACCAGTGCTGTCATCTCCTTCAGCACAGAGTGTTAAAAAACATAAATATGCCTCTGACGGTTCGTCCTCGGAACCAAAATTGAAATTTCCTAAATTGTCGAAACAGTCAAAATCTTCAGCACTTAAGACTTCTTCGGTTCCGTAGACACCAGATACGTCTACAGTTTAGAGCCTTAGTTCTTCTGCTCCGACAATCACTATGCTTCCGACTTCAGTACTGACTGTTTCACCCTCGGTGCAACATATAGGACCAAAGCCATCCATATCTTCAGAACCCAGGTCTGTCTATTCACCTTCAGTGGATCTCTTTTTTGGACAATTACCCAGTCTGTTTATGGAGAGACTGGAGTCTCCATCAGCCATATCTGTGCGCTTCACCAGAGGTCTGTTGGAACTGGACATTGTTAGGTTGGATCACCAGATCTTGGCAGCCTGGGGTCTTTCTTCCACTGTTCAGACCACTCTTCCTCCCAGAGCAGCTGGGTTCTCTCCCACAACACCCAATTATGCTCCTCCTCTAACCTCAGCAGAGGGTTTAGAGCCTTTGGCTCTGACTACCCAGGTTCCAATGACCTTGGCACCGACTGCACCCTTGCTCTTGGTGCCGGATCCAGCTCTGGTCCCTTTGGTGCCATCGGTGCCGTTGGGTCCTTAGGACTGTGTCATCGCCATTGAGCATGGAGGGTTCGTGTCGGTTCCGAGCATTTCTGCGGAGCTGACCATTTCCCTTACAGCTGTGGCGGTGGTGGATCTATTCTCAGTTCCGGTCTGCCAGGTGGGGCTCTCTGGGTGGGGTGTGACCCCAGTTCCAAGTTTGTCAGTCTCAGTTGTGGGCTTCCATCCCTCCTCAAGAGGTCCTGCCTTTCAGGCCAAAAGGGCTTTGGCCACTGCATCCAAGTCCTCCTTGAGGCCCCAGGCTTTTTGGTTCAGGCACTAACCTTTACCCCCAGACAGCGCACATCATGGTCGCGAGACTTGCCTTCTAAGGATATCCCTTCTTCTGAGTCCTGATCAGATGTTCCCACTTAGGAGCCCCCTCAGAAGAGATCGTGCAAGAGGAAGCACATTGATTCTCCTGGAGAATCCATCACAGATGACATGGATTTCGGTGAAGGGGAGGGTTCCCCACGATCACCCCCAGAAGACATCTCCTTTGGAGAAATTTTGGAGATCCTGCAGCACAGGAGTGGTGGGAAGCCCAAAGACCCATCCTTGGAGGAATCTGTGTGCTTGCAGTCCTTTGGTGCATGCCCATCTACCTCCTGGGTGACCCCACCTGCTGATGATTTAATTAAGCTAATTGCTCAGCAAGCTTGGAAGGCTCTTGATGCTGTTGAACCTGTCCCCTGAAGACCTGATAAGATTCTCACTACCCCAGAGGACCAACCCCACTGGGCTAAGGGCTTAGTAGTAGATGCCATGGTGGTAGCAGCTCCTACTAAGAAAGAACTTCCCAAAGAAAGTTCTACTGTCCATCCTCCTAACTGAGAGTCCAGGGCGATGGACAGATTTGGAAGGCGGGTCTGTGCGTCATCAACCTTCTACATCAGGTCTTTGAACTGTTTGGCACATTTTTACTAGACTCCAAAGGGATCTGGTCAAGGAACTGTCACATACCCTGGTGGGAGATGTGGCTGTGGGGGCCAGGGGAAAGTGGCCTCCCAAATAGCTACCCTGAAGTTGATATTGAACTCATCCATGAGGCTCATTTCACATGCAGCGGAAGGGTTGACCAGGTCAGGAGCTTCAGGTGTTGCTATGCAAAGACACACTTGGATGCACCTGTGAGGGTTTGCAGAACCACTGAAATCTTCCTTTGTCAATGCCCCCTTTGATGGGTCCTCCCTGTTTGGTCCCAAGGTTAAGAAAACTCTGTCCAGGTGTGAAAAGGATGGAAAGACTTTGTCTGCTGCGGACGTGCATTTTTTCACTCCTCAATGATCCTACTCCAGGAATCAGAGGAGTGGTAAAATGTGGTTCAAAAAATCCCAAAAGCCTTTCCAGGACACATGTGGCTCAGAATCCCCTTGGGACAGAGAGGGAGTTTCAGTGGAAGACGCTGTCCAAGAGGCAGGAGTGGTCTGCAGAATCAAGGTTACAGAGAATCATTCTCCGGTCAACTTTATCAGTGCTCCTGAATGGAGGCTCATTTGCTTACCTCTGGAAGCAGTTGGGGGAAGATTTTCCTTGCACCCAAATGCCTGGTGATGCATTACCACCGATGCCTGGGTGCTAAGAATAATTACCAGAGGCTACCGAATTCCTTTCAACTTTTATCCAAGAACACCTGCAAAATTCCCCAATGTTCCACCCAGTCAGAGAGTTCAACCAGCAATAGAAGTACAAAAGCTGCTAGAAAAATAGAGTCATCCAAGAAGTCCCACCAGACCAATTAAGATCCAGTTTTTACTGAAGATTCATTTTAGTGCCAAAGAAAACAGTGGACTGAAGACTAATTCTGGATCTCAGTATTCTAAACAAATTTGTCCAGCAAACAAAATTCTGGATGGTCATGGTTCAGTCTATTCTCCCTTTCTTGGAAAAAGGTGATTGGATGTGCTCACGATTGTTACCACATAAAAGTGGACAAACGCTCGAGAAATTTTCTCTGCTTTTGAATAGGAGCCAGTCATTTCCAATTCAGGGTGCTGCCCTTTGGTCTCACCAAAGCCCCCAGGGTGTTCACCAAATGCATGGCAATGGGCATAGCACATCTGAGGCTGCACGGATTCCAAGTGTTTCCTTACCTAGACAACTGGCTCCTCACTGCTTCCACCAGGCATCTGCTGCAACAGACTATGGACTTCATACTGGGCCTGTCCCACCAACTGGACAGAACAGTCAATACTGCCAAATCCCAGTTAACTCCCAACCAAGACATGGAATTCATTGTAGCTCGTCTCAACACTTCTACTTACATTTCGCCGCTTCCCCTTCACAGGTTGCAGAAAATAAAAAATGCAAGTTCAATCACTTCTGCGCTCAAACAAAATTCCTGCTCAGTTGATTTATACAAGCTCTGGGCTCCATGGCAGTGGCTATTACATTGGTTCCACTAGCAAACTTCCACATGAGACTTCTCCAATGAATATTAGCAAACCAGTGGTCAATTCTCACTCATCCCATGGACCAGTTAATTTTTATTTCCAGACAATGCAAAAACAATCTCACTTGGTGGATGCATTTGAGAGAGATTCTTCAAGTTTGTCCCTTTGTTTTCCTCCAGCCCGAGGCCACAGTGACCACAGATACTTCCCAGATGGGGTGGGGGGGGGCATTATCTAGGGAAGACAGTCCAAGGCATCTGGTCCCCCTCCGAAGCCAGCCTGCATATCAGTGTACTGGAGCTAAGAGCAGTGCTTCTGGTGTTGCAAGCGTTTCATTCTGCCTTACCTCTAGGGATGATAGCTATTCAATCAGACAACATGTCGGTAGTCTGGTACATCAACAAACATGGGGGAACCAAGTCCTACCCACTGTGTCAAGAAGCTCTTTGAGTCTGGCAATGGGCTATATCTTCCAACCACTTTCTGATAGCGACGCACATCCTGGGGACTTCCAACGTAATTGTGGACAAAAGCAGTATGCTGCACGAAAACCTACACGGCAAAACTCTTTTATTTAAAAGAAATAAAACAGGTAAAAACATGAGCGCTTTCGCGACGTACCAGTTGCTTCATCAGACAAATAAAAATGCAATAGGAAGCCTTTTTATTCCCCTGTTATCAACTGATAATCAACTAATTAACACCTTTGAGTCAATAAAGCAACAGTAATAACGCAAAGATAACTATAAAAACAAGCAACAAAACAATATATAAGTAGAATATAAAATAATCTATATATATATATATATGTATACAATTATTTATGCCTCAACCTACGTGCCTTCAAGAAAGGTTTCAAGGAGAAGACACCATTAAATCCTGGTGGCTTCTCTGCGTTAAGCAAAAGAGTCCATCTTTGTTCCGCTACCTCAGTGCGATTCTCTATGTCTCCTCCCTGAACATTAAAATCTATTACCTGCAGCACTAAAAATTTAAAACTATGAGTTTGGTCAGTAGCCATAATATGAGCAGCTAGGACATTGTTTTCCTTCTTATTATTAATGTCCCTGGTATGATCGAGTATTCTCTTTTTAAGTAATCTATTGGTTTTGCCTACATAAAATGCATGGCACCTTTGGCAAAACGAAAAATACACTATATTGGCAGTTTTGCAATCTGCATAGTGTTCTCCTTGAAACCTTTCTTGAAGGCACATAAGTTGAGACATAAATAATTGTATACATATATATATATATATATATATTATTTTATATTCCACTTATATATTGTTTTATTGCTTGTTTTTATGGTTATCTTTGCATTATTACTGTTGCTTTATTGACTCAAAGGTGTTAATTAGCTGATTATCAGCCAATAACAGGGGTATAAAAAGGCTTCCTATTGCATTTTTATTTGTCTGATGAAGCGACTGGTACGTTGCGAAAGTGCTCACGTTTTTACCTGTTTTATTTATTTTAAATAAAAGAGTTTTTCCATGTAAGTTTTATAGCATATTGCTTTTGTTTTATCTCATTGTGTTTTTGCTGCACGTTCTGCACCCTTCGCTCATTCTTGTTCTTAGTAATTGTGAACAATCTGAGCAGATGCATCCTCTGGCCTCATGAGTGGTTTTTGAACTCCAGAGTAGCGAAGGATATTTTTCTTCATTGGGGCCAGCCTTGCTGCGACCTGTTTGCCTCACCCCTCAACAACAAGTGCAGAAGCTATTTTGCTATATTCCTCCTCAGAGGAAGTCACCCAGAGGCATTCTTCTACATAATTAGCCCCCAGGTTTGCTCTATGCCTTTCCTCCCATTCCTCTGATTCCGATGTTTCTCAAGAAAGCATCTCAGTTGAGAAGCAAAGTGATTCTCATTGCTCCTTATTGGCCTTGACAGACATGGTTTCCCTTCCTGTGGCCTCATCTTCTTTGCCAGCCATGGGTTCTGGACCCAGTTCTGGATCTACTGACCCATCCTTAGGGACTGGCACACCCAAACCTTCAGACTCTCAAGCTAAAAGCTTGATTCCTCCACTTCTGTTAGTTGCCAGGCATAATGCTATACCTTCTTTCGTCCCGCATATTTTGCTGGCATCACATAAGCAATCCACTACAACTCTCTATATCTGGGTCTATAATAATGGATTAGACCCCTTTTCAGCACCAGTAGAAAAGATTTTGCAATTTCTGACTGCCATTTTTAATAAGGGAGCCTCTGCAGTTAAAGTTATTCTAGCAGTGATTTCAAATGTTTATATTGGTTTTGCAGACCAACCCTTGATTTCCCACAAGCTTTGCAAAGTTTTCCTAAAGGGTACTATATGCTTAACCCCCCCCCCCTTTAAGGATCCTCTCCCGTCGTGGGTGTGAAGAGTGGGTGAAGATAGGTGAAGGCTGCCAGCCTAGCCAGATAGAATTTTGGAGATAATTCTGTCATCTGTATATATTAATGTAAACCACAGGCTTGTTGTCTTAAATAGTAAAAATAGTATTAAGTATGGATATGGAAAATAATGTAACAACAGTGCACTCTACTGACCAAGTAAAGCATGTTGTGACCCTTTGATGTAAACACTGCTCTGGCCAGTCTAGATGAAGGAATTCTTGCTATTGTTTTAAGGCGATAGTTAATGGACAGAATTTGTATGCATAAATATCCTTTATTGCTCTGGTTTCTGCCCAGAGGTGAAGAATGTAAATGTAGTTTCTGTTAGCTTGGGAACCCAGGGAAGTGTGAAGAATGATGTAATGTGAACCAGGAATGTGATTTTAAAAACAGAGAAAATCAGAGAGTAGTAAGCATTTTTGTCTTGACCATCCAACTCATCAGCACTGTCTTGCTCTATATGTACGTTTATCTAACATATAGAGTAAGACAGTGCTCTATCTATTAGATAAACCTACATACAGAGCACTGTCTTGCTCTATATGTAAGTTTATCTTAGACTTACATATAGAGCACTTGGTCTATATGTAAGTCTAAGATAAACTTATATATAGAGCAAGGCAGTGCTCTATATGTAAGTTTATCTAACAGATCGAGCACTGTCTTGCTCTATAAGTAAGATAAACTTACATATAGAGCAAGACAGTGCTCTATATGTTAGATAAACTTACATATAGAGCACTGTCTTGCTTTATATGTAAGTTTATCTTAGACTTGTGTTTTCTCTTAGAAATAGCTAGAAACTAGAAAGATTAGACTTAAGTGTTTTTCTGTGATGTCAGAATTGTACTACTGAATTATTTTAAGTATTTCTCTGTGATCTCTGAACTCTTGACTAGCACTGTGTAGTAAAATGTATTGTATTGTGTGTTAACTATTTCTTATTAAATATTTTAAACCCTTTCAACTGTGGCTATTTTTGTAGAGATAATTTAAGCTTTCTAGAGTACTTGCATGCCTTTGGTAAAATTGTACAAAGCCACTCTAATAGCTTTAGCCCTGGGCTATACTACCAATTGGTTAATAATATTGCACAGTAATAATTGGACACCCTTTTAAGGGCCTTTGAGTAGCTGATAAATATTAGTGGGTGGTGGCAACTGGTACTACCGTATAGTCTGGGAAAAAGGGGCACAGCTGCAGAACCTGTGCCAGCCTTTTCCAGAAGTGTCTGTGTGGTTGTATAAACTCTTCTCAAAGTGTGTGTGTGTGTGTGTGTGTGTGTGTGTGTGTGTGTGTGTGTGTGTGTGTGTGTGTGTGTGTGTGTGTGTGTGTGTGTGTGTGTGTGTGTGTGTGTGTGTGTGTGTGTGTGTGTGTGTGTGTGTGTGTATCAGCTACCCGGGCAGGGACACGAAGCACTGGTTGGACAGAGAGGGTGCTGGAGGTTTTAGCTTGCCCACTAGGCTGAGATCTGGACCCTATAGCTGTGCCAGTGGGGAGTCTTATTGGGGACCTAAAGAGCAAGGGTGTGACCAGCCCTAGACTGACTGTGATCTCTGTGTGCTCTTAAGGGAAATACACTTTACTGTGTGTATTTGTTATCCTTTCATCCTATATGAGACACCCTCACTGGTGTTAGTGATGATGATTGAGGCTCCTTGATTGCTGGGCCAGGGCACGGGTGTCACAGTGGGATCTGACTTTAGTGCTACAGTCACTCATGGCGCCACCTTTTGAACCAGCAACTACCTGTGATTTAAAGTTTCTCTCTTGGAAGATATTATTTCTTGTAGCTGTCACTTCCACGAGATGAGTCTTCGAATTTACCTAAACAGCAGAGGCCTCCAAAGCAGACACCCAAGCAACTGCCACCTCATGACACACCACAGGCAACACATAAACCACAAAATCAGTGTGCAAAGCAGTCACAGCCCTTAAGGCCAAATACAACACCAAACATACTTGTCATAGGTGACTCCATAGTCAGACACACTGACGTCCCACTCACCAGGCTGAATAAGGAGAGGGTCACAGTAAGCTGCCTATCGGGCGCTAGAATCCGCCACATAACACAAGCACTCGGGTCACTCCACAGCAAGTACAAATATGACACAGTCATTGTCCATGCTGGTGTGAACGACCTGAGACATACCTCCCTGGACTACATGAAAAGAGACATAGAGGAGCTCTCTGATTATGTAGCCCAGGCAGGTATGACCCTGACCCTGAGCAGTATCCTTCCTTCACCAAGAATGATGCCACAACATAGAGACAAGATGATCAGCTTTAACAATTGGCTTAATTTCTGGTGTCATTCAAAGGGGATCCAGTGTCTGTCTGCCTGGGATGACATGCTTGACAAGCCACGCTGCTTCGTAAGGGACGGCTTGCACCTGTCACCCCTGGGATTCCAGATATTGGCTAAGGCTCTTGCCACCCCCATAGTGCCTTTTTAGGCAAGGCTCAAATTCTAAACCTACCACCCTAGAAAACAAAAATGGGAAGAAACTAAGGGTAATGCTGCTCAATGCCAGAAGTCTAAATCTCAAAATGCACGCACTCGAGGCCCTTCTCAGTATGGAGAACATCGATGTCTGTGCTGTAACTGAAACCTGGTTCAAGGCTCCTGAGAGCACCCCGGCACTATCAGGTTTTACCTCATATCATGCGTTCCGGCCCCAAAACCCGGACCACACCACAAAAGGAGGGGGTGTATCCATATTCATCAAGGATACCCACACCTCCAGGTTGGTGGCAACGCACGAAGCATCGGAAACCGTCCAGGTGCAATTAACCATAGGCAAAACTGCTCTACAATTTGTAGCATGCTACAGGCCACCCTCTCAAACTCAGGAACCCCACACAGCCTTCCTGAAGACACTGGAGGGTATAAATGGAGGGTATAAATGTATCTCCAAACACCATTATATTGGGTGACTTCATCTACCCGAATATAGACTGGGAACATTACTCAAGCCCCAACTTTTTAGCCCAAAAGTTCCTGGAGTTCATAAATTCAAATGCCATGGAACAACTAGTCACCGTTCCCACAAGAGGAGAAAATATACTAGATCTCATCATCACAAACATGGGGACAAAATGCTCCACGCCGGAAGTATATCCCTCATTGGTGAGATCAGATCATAAACTAATCTCACTGGAAATTCACATCCCGCCCCCACCCCAAACAAAAAAGACCACAGTGAAGAACTTCTCTAAAGCAAACTTCACACTACTCAAGACTGGTGTGGTATCCTTCAAGGCCCCCGAGCCATTGGAAACCACAACCCAAGCTGCGGAAGCCCTTACAAATGCCTTCTACGAACACCTCCAGGACTGCATGGATCAGGCAATCCCTAATAAAACCAAGACTCTTTCCACCAAGGGCAAACGTCCAGTCTGGTGGACCCCAGCCATAAACAAACTTTACAATAAGAGGAGAAAGCTGTTACATGATAGAGCAAAATCCATAAAGAGAAGACACCCTTGATCATTATTAGTAAAAAAATACGAGCACTCATAAAATCATCCAAGGCCAACTTTGAGAGAAAAATTGCCATAGATTCAAAGACAATCATAAGGCCTTCTTCAGCTATGTTAGAAACCTGGGTGGAATCTCCCAGATATGCTCAGAATTAGTCCAAAATGATACAAAAATCACTGAACCCACAGACATTGCCAACATACTGGCGGACAGGTTCAGTGCAAACTTCACCCCCCTCTCCCCCCCAAAAGGAGAGATAACTATCCCAGCGAAGTGTAGCCTCCCAGACATCTCAAATGCGCAGGTAAAAGCTGCTCTCTCTGAAGCTAAAAACACAGCATCAATGGGACCGGATGGTGTCCCCGGCTGTGTGCTACACGAACTCAATGAGGAACTAAACCCGCACATAAGGCAGCTGTTTAATCTTAGCCTTACCACAGGATACGTGCCCAAGAAGTGGTGTACGGCAACTGTGGTCCCACTCCACAAAGGCGGTGCCTCTACGGACCCTGGTAATTACCGCCCCATAAGCTTAACAAGCCTGGTCTGCAAAGCTATGGAGAGGATCATAATGGAACTCATAAACAAAGACATAGGGGAATTGCAGACATTGGACCCAACCCAGTTTGGCTTTGTCAAGGGCAGATCATGCCTTTTGAACTTGGTTGACTTCTTCGAAACAGTCACCAAGGCCATTAATGAGGGAAAGGCAGTCCATACAGCCTACCTTGACCTTGCAAAAGCTTTCGACACAATACCCCACTCAGGTATTATAGAGAAACTTACCAGCTTAAATGTAAACCCATATGTCACAAGATGGGTTGCAAACTGGCTAAAGGACAGAACCCACAGGGGCAGAGTTGCTGGCACCATGTCAGACTCCAAGCCGGTCACAAGTGGTGTCCCACAGGGCTCAGTCCTTGGACCCCTGTTGTTCGGCATCTACTTCTCAGAAGTACAGGCAAACATAGGAGGACTATGGCTGACAAAGTTTGCAGATGACTGCAAACTGGGCGCCATAGTGGAAAGTACATCGGACACAGATATCCTTCAGAGGGATCTCACGGAAACTGATAGCTGGTGCCAGAGCCATGGCCTGAAGTTAAATGCCAAAAAATGTATAGTCATACCCTTCGGGAAAAACAAGGTAACCCCAAGCTACCATATAGGTGGCAATCCACTAAGCACAGAAGAGGTTATCAGGGACCTGGGGACCCAGGTTGACAGTGGCCTTTCTTTTGACACTCACATTGCTAAAGTGGTTAGAAAGACCTTCTACATTGCCCACCTGATCATGAAGGGATTCACATCCAGATCAAGTGAGGTCATTGTTCCCCTGTACTCTTCACTTATCAGACCAATGATCGAGTACAATGCCCCATTCGGGATGTATCTCACCCGACACCTGCAGCAGTTGGAGAGACCCCAAAAGTTCCTCACCAAAAGGATAAAGGGATTCCAAAATCTGTCATATGCTGCCAGACTGAAGAAACTCCAGCTCTATTCAGTCGCATACCGTCTGCTCAGAGGTGACCTGTGCCTGACATACAAGGCCATGTCCAACCCGAATTAATGGACATGCTCCACCTCAAAAATCCAAATCTACCAGATCCACTAGAGCAAGCGACTTAAACCTTAGCACGGATATAAATAAGACATGCTGGAGGGATAGATTTGTCACTCAGAGACTCCCTATGCTGTGGAATAAAATCCCGGTCCATGTGAGGCAGAGCACCTCGCTGGCTCTGTTCAAGAGAAATCTTGACCGGTGGATGGGAGATCGTAGGTTTACCCCGGGAATCATCTCTGTGTCACTGCTGGACAGAGGCAAAACAAACTAATGGGCACAATATTTTTTAACATAAGGGGTGGCGTAAGCCACAAAACTTTGGGCTAGGCTTATAAATTCCTTAGGGCAGATAGCCTAGTATAAACCTATGAACCTATGAACCTATGAATTACAAACCCTTTGCTCAAAAGCTCCTTACTTAATTTTCCATAAGGACACAGAATCACTTAGAAGAATTCTGACCTTTTTGCCTAAAGTGATTTCAGATGTTAATATCAATCAGTCTATAGACTTACCAGTATTTTTCCCAAATTATTCTAACAATGGAGAGTACTACCTTCACCTTCTGGATGTACATAGGCAGTTGCAATTCTATTTACATGGAACAAAACAATTTAGACAATCTGATCAATTGTTTATATCCTTTGCCAGTGCAACTATGGGAACACCAGTCTCCAATGTAACTCTCTCCAGGTGGTTGAGAGAATGTATATCATTCATATACAAAAATTGAATACGACACTTCCGAAACCAGTCAAAGCACATTCTACAAAGATCAATAGCGACTTCTACAGTCTTTCACTCCAAAGATTCTATGTCAGACATTTGCGCTGCTGCAACTTGTGCTAAGCCTTATACCTTTATTACACATTACAAATTGGATAGAGTCTCCAGGGGGAGAGCATCTTTTGGTTCTGTGGTGGTCAGGAATGTCCTTCCATAAGGTCTCCCATGATACAAGATAGCTGGGGATTCTGTTCCCATTAGTCAAGAATAGATGAGGATTGACAACATCAGATAAAGAAGTTATGTATTACCATAACGTTCCATCTGTGTTGTCAATCTTCATCTATTTTTGTGTCCCTCCCGCCTTAGCCCCTACTTCAGGTTTTTGGTAAAGTGACATCCTTTCCCGGGTTCGTATTGTTTCAGGCGCTTTACCAAGGATTCTGACTTTCATCGTACTATGTTTTTCTACAGACAAACTCAATCTGAAGTAATTTAGAGAGGGGAATTGTGAGTAGACATGCAGCTTGAGAGATTTTTTTGGCTGGCACAAGCTGTGTAATGGCCAGATCAGTTCCAAGGGTCGGAACCAAACACTCATTAGTCAAGAATAGATGAAGATCAACAAAACAGATGGAACTTTTAGTTATGTACTTACCATAACTTCGGATGTATGGGATCCATCTCGCCTACATTCACAACAGATGGGTTCGGAGCCGATCCATCGGCTCCGACTCGGCAACTAATACACTAGCACGAAGTCTCTCATTGGCTGGGCTACTCCCTATCCCAGGATGCACTACACCTGCTTCCCCAGATCTTGTTTGTTCGCTTTCATACACCCATGCAAACACAGAAAAACTAGTAGTCACTATAACCAACTAAAGTTCTTCAAGAAAGATCTCCAAGAAAAAAGAGACTACAGCTCCTCTAAATCCGAATGGAAGGGGGAAGGAGGGTGGGTACTTATGAATGTGGCGAGATGGATCCCATACATCCGAAGTTATGGTAAGTACATAACTAAAAGATGTAATGGGATCCTATCTCGCCTACATTCACAACAGATGGGACAGCGTCACTAGCACCTACATCCCGGGTGGCTCATTGGAACACACTCCTGAGAACTGTGGAACCAAAGGAAGCTCTGCCTCGAGAAACCACATCCAATTTGTAATGAGAAATGAAAGTGTGCGGAGAAGTCCAGGTTGCCGCAGCACAAATATCATCTATTGATAACTTGGAGTGAAAAGCTACGAAGTAGCCATTGCCCTGGTAGAATGAGCCTTGACTGGAAAGGGAAGGTCTTTGTTAGCCTGTGAATAAATAAAAATGATACAATCTTTAATCCATTTAGATATGGAGGTTGTTATTACTGGTTGACCCAATTTGTTCACTGGAAAGGAAACAAACAATTGATTTGATTTCCGCGTTTGAGCGGTTCTATTCAAATAAAAGCATGATTGTCTATGCGTCCAATTGATGCAAAGTATATTCTGCGTTATTAGAGAATTCTGGGAAAAAGACAGGGAGTTCTATAGTTTGTTGAATACAGAAAGAGGAGGCCACTTTTGGTATAAATGCAGGGTTTAATTTCAATGAAACTCTATGCTTGTGAAAAATCAAATAGGGAGGATCAGAACAAAGAGCTTGAAGTTCATAAACTCGCCTAGCAGATGTTATGGCTACTAAAAAGGCCGTTTTCCAAGACAGAAATTTTAAATCACAAGTAGCAGCTGGTTCGAAAGGACGGGCAGTTAGGGCAGCAAGAACCATATTCAAATCCCAAGGGGGGACAGGATGAGATAAAGGAGGCCTAAGGAGCCAAGCCCCTTTAAGGAAAGCCTTACAAAGTTTGTGAGACATCAATGAAGGTTCAAATGAAGCATGAAAATTAGAGATCGCCGCTAACTGAACCTTAATGGTAGAAACTGAAGAGCCCAACTGAAAAGGGAGGCCAGAAAATTCAGAACCTCCGATACTGGTGCAGTGAGAGGATCTATCCCGTTCTTGAGCCCAGAAGGCAAACCTTTTCCATTTACTGGCATAAAGTTTGATGGTGGAAGGTTTATGAGAAGAAGACAGTATGTGGACCACGTCCGAAAGAGCATTGTCTCGGACTAAGGATGGAAGTGGAGTAACCATGCTGCCAACTTCAGGGACCTGAGAGACGGATGAAGCCATCCTGACTGATGAGTCAACAGGTCTGGCACGGATCCAGAAACCATGGACCTTCTATCGCATGCCTCTGTAGGAAAGGAAACCAAACTTGACGAGGCCAGTGCGGGGCAATCAAAATCATCTCGCTCTCCATGTAAATGGCCTTCTGTATCACCCACGGTAGGAGGGAACGGAGGAAGGCGTAGAGAAGACCGGGGCCAAATGTGAGTCAGAGAGTCCTGGGAATCTGTCCCTGAGAAGGAAACAGTGTGAAGAACTCTCTGCATTTTGCATTGTGAGGGCTGGCAAACAGGTCGCAGCAAGGAAGACCCCATCTGTCGAAGATTTTCGCAGCTATACCCTGGTTGAGGGACCACTCGTGGGGTAAAAGAATGGTCCTGCTTAATCTGTCATAATCACATTGGACTTCCCGGTATGTGCGTTGCCATTAGAAAGCGGTTGGTAGCTACCAGTGCCAAAGTCTCATGGCTTCTCTGCATAGTGGGTAAGACCTGGTTCCACCTTGCTTGTTTATGTACCACACCACCGACATGTTGTCGGATAGGATAGTAATCGGGCCCTGTGGGAGAACGTGATGGAGAGCTTGGAGTACCAATAGTACCGCTCTCATCTCCAGGACATTGATATGCAAATGCGTTTCCTGGATCTGCCATGTGCCTTGGACCGACCTGTCCAGGTAATGACCCCCCCACCCTACCTGGGAGGCATCCGTAGTCACAGTGGCAACGGGACGTTGAGGTATAAAGGGTCGCCCCTGGTCGAGATTTGATTGGAGAAGCCACCAATGCAGATCTCGACGGCAACTTTCCGTGATTATGATTAAGTGGTTCAAGGGAAGTTCCTGATAAGACCATTGAACCAACAGTAGCCATTGTAAAATTCGCATGTGAAGACTGGCCAAGGGAACTAAAAGTATGGTCGACGCCATCGAGCCCAACAGTTGTAGGATCCGATGGGCCGGGGCTCTTTGTAGGGGGAGACAGGATTTGACTTGATCTTGTAAGACCTGAATTCTTGCTGCCGGTAAAAAGGCGCGCATTCTTTTTGTGTCTAAGTCTGTGCCTATGAAAGTAATATGCTGAGATGGCTGTAGTACAGATTTTTGCAAATTGAATGTGATCCCCAAAAAACGGCCCAAGGTGAACGTGGCTCTGAGCGCTTGGAGTAGTAGATGCTCGGAGGTGGCAGTAAGGAGCCAGTCGTCTAGATAAGGAAACACCTGGAATCCCAGACTTCTCAGGTGAGCAGTTACCACTGCCAGACACTTGGTGAACACCCTGGGGGCTGTGGTGAGACCAAAGGGCAGTGCTCGGAATTGGAAATGACTGACTCCGAGGCAGAAGCGTAAATGTCTCCTGGACTCTTGAGCTATAGGAATGTGATAGTAAGCGTCCTGAAGATCTATGGAGCACATCCATGCATCTTTTTCCAGCAAAGGAAGAATAGATTGAAGAGTGACCATTCGGAATTTGGACTTCTTCTGAAACGATTCAATGAACTGAGGTCCAAAATGGGCCTGAAGTCCCCTGTCTTTTTTGGTACCAAAAATAATTTTGAGTAAGTTCCTGATCCAATCTGGTCCATGGGGACAGGCTGGATGGCTCTTTTTTCTAGCAGCTTTGAAACCTCTAATGCTGCCTGATCCCGCTGACTGGGTGGTACGTCCGGGATTTCCCTTAAAGAAAGGGGGGGTTTGTTGAAGGGGATGATATAACCTCCGGTAATGCGAAGCACCCACTGATCGCTTGTTATGGATTCCCAAGCTTGTGGGTGCGCCGCAAAGCGACCCCCGACTGGCTCCGGAGTTGCACAGTCGGGCAACAACTCAGGAACGCTGGTTGTATGAAGAGCCACGAAAGGAATTGCGGTCTCCAGAGTTACGGGGGCCTCTGCCACCTCTGGGGCGGCGTCTTCCAAAATTCCCCCCCCCCTGCCTCTGGAGGGGGAATCACTGGGTGGAGTAGGGAAAGACTTCTGAGATTTTCTAAACCACATTTTCCCTCCTCTCCCAGCCTTGGGGTAAGGCCCAGAAGGAGCGGAAAATCGGGCCCCAACGGCAGTCAAAGTCTTGCCCTCCTGCTCGCACCGAGTTAGTGTGTCCTTCACCTTGGGTCCAAACAAAGATGACCCATCAAAGGCGTCGAAGGAAGACTTGAAGGCCTCCATGAGCGAACACAAGCGTAACCAGGCTTGTCTCCTGAGGGCAACACCTGTTCCGCTGCTCTACTCGCCTTGACGCACATGAAATGAGCCTCATGGACGAGTTAACAATAGAAAAGAGGGTAGTCATCTGTGCCAACAGTCGGGCCAGCGCCTCAGGTAGGTTACCAACAAGAGAGTCATTTAGCTCTTTGAGAAGATCCCTTTGGAGCCTCGTAAAATGACATAAGTAGTTCAGCGACCGTAAGGCAAAGGCCGCTGAAGACAGGGTACGCTTCCATTACCTATCCATACTCCTAGAATCCTTATTAGGAGGATGAACAGACGTCGAAGCCTCTGCCACGTCCTGCTGTGTGGCAGAAGCCACCACCAAAGCATCTACAGGCACACCCTTTGTGAGAAACTCCTTCTGGGGGCTGACAAAATTTATTGGGCCTCGCAGGCACGGTTCCACAGAATCAGGGTGTTCCCACGCCCTTGAGAAACCAAATCAAGGAGTTCATCAAGCGGAGACACCCAGGAGGCGGAAGGCTGGGCCCCAAAGGCCTTGAGGAAGACTGACTCCTCAGCTGAAGGGGTTTTGGCTTGCCAGTCACCTCTCTGTCTCAGAATCTCCAAGATATCTGAGAAGGAGATATCATCCGAAGATGATTTGGGGACCCTTCTGCGTCATCGAGGTCAGTATCTGATGTAACAGACTCATCTTGGGAGTCTACGTGCTTCCTCTTACACAATTTCTTCCGTGGGGTTCGTCCAAGCAGTTTCGGACGGACGACCGAAGAAGGAACCCCGATGGGGGTATCCTCAGGCCCTGGGGCCCGCTGCCGGGGCTGTAACACAACAGAGGCACCAGTCTCCAAATCTAGGGACGGTGAGGTAGAATCTTGCTGAACCGGCAAAGGCATGGCCAGCGCTCCTCATGGCCTCAAAGGCGGACCTCCAGAATCCAAGGAGGTCACTGGTCTAGAGGCCACGATGGCACTGGGAATTCCAGCAGCCGATGCTCGAGAGGAAGACTAGGCACGAAGCACCCAGTCCCAAAGTGTTCCTCGGCCCGGCTGAAGAGGTCGCAGTACCAAACCCTGAACCGGAGGACAGGGTAGGAAGCACAGTCGGAACCGAGACCTCGAAGGGGTCTCTGCTCCGACCGTATGGCTCGCTTTGCTCCACCACCACCGACTCCACGGCTCGAGGAGGTTGGAGGAGGAATCGAATGTGTTGGAGGGGGGATCGGCTCCGAAGCTAACTGTGCTGGAGCCGAGACCAATTTAGTAAACACTGGAGATTGGAATAGCCTCTGTAAAACCCTATCCAGGTCCGAATCTGAAAGTCTCGATGATTTAGAGGAGGTAGACAATCGAGAAGACTTTCCTCTCGGCTCCGAGAGAGAAGGGGACCGGCTCCGAAACGGCTCCAATGCTATCGGCGCCGACTCCACCACCGCATGGACCACCATCGGCACCGAAGGAGCCTTCTTCGGAGCCGAGGGGGAAGAGTCTGAGCTGCACACTTCCACCGGCTCGGCCATTGGAACCGATGGAGGTGATTCACCTCTCGATACTCCAACTTGCGGCTCCGAAGGCAATGGAGCCGAGGTAGGAGGTATCGAGGCAGACTCTTCGACCCTCGGCCCCGAAGTCAGTGGAGCCGAGGAAGAAGAGGTCAATTTGGTTAATATGGACAAAAATTCCCTAGGTCAAGGACCAATAAGGTAAAAATAACCACTTAGCTCCAGCCAAGTCGAGACCACGTCCAGCTTGTTAAGTGGCAAACAAGATCTGGGGAAGCAGGTGTAGTGCATCCTGGGATAGGGAGTAGCCCAGCCAATGAGAGACTTCGTGCTAGTGTATTAGTTGCCGAGTCGGAGCCGATGGATCGGCTCCGAACCCATCTGTTGTGAATGTAGGCGAGATAGGATCCCATTACATCATTATGTTAAGATATAACTTATTTTTTCTTATTACACATCAGTTAGCAACTATATTGATTTTTCAGTCTGGAAACAAATTCCTTCCTTTGATGACTTCCAGATTGTGTAAAGCTTTCCTGAAAAGAATCCTTCTGCTTAGACCTTCCATGAAAGACTTCTCTTCAACTTTGGATCTCATGGTTATAATTCAGGGACTGACACAAAAAAAGTGAACTAGCGAGCAATTGTGTTATGAAATTTCTTTCATGGAATACTTTCTCTTTGGTAGTAATTTCATTGAAAAAAATGAGTTTCAGAGCTTCAGGCCTTGTTTGCTAAGCCTCCTTACATTATTTTCCATAAAGATAGGGTGTCTCTCCAGACCAATCCCTCTTTTATGACCAAAGTAGCCACAGAGACGAACATTAATCAATCTATACAATAGCCAGTTAACTTTCCCAATTTCTCTGATTACTGCAAACATGTTACACCTGTTTTTGATGTTCATATACAATTGTGTTTCTACTTCACAGGGCCATTCAGTATTGTGACAATGTGAGGTATTGCCAATCAAGTCAGGAGAAGTATGGATGTGTAACACATGCCAGCACAGCTAGCTAGAATTTTGTAAGGAATTATATGTTTTTTGTATATCAAACTGGTTTGTACAGATGCTTGTGTTGAAAAATGTATTTGTAAAGTTGCTTGTGTTAAAAATGTATGTTAAGTTGTCAATCTCGCCTTCATTCTTGCTGGATGGGTCCGGAGCCGATCCTCGGCTCCGACTCGGCACTTGCTTTAGCTCGAGAACTCCTTTTACCAGCTCGAGGCAACCCTATATCCCATGATGCAAGGCGGAACTACCTCAGATCTCGTTTGCCGCTTAGCGAAAGAGGTCTCCTTTGCCAGCTGAGGTAAGTTTTTTCTTTGTGAAATAAGAAAAAGATGGGAATTTCCTCCTCTTCTGAGGTTTCTCCTGATCCTGCAGGGGAACCCCCTCGGAAGAGGACGTGTAAGAGGAAACACACAGACTCCCCTGAGTCTACTACATCTGATACCGGCTTAGATGAGTCGGAGGGTTCCCCACGGTCCCCCTCTGAGGATATCTCCTTTTCAGACATCCTTGAGCTCCTCAAACAGAGGGGGAATTGGCCCTCCATTGACCCCTCCGAGGATGAGTCGGTATACCTGGAGGCTTTTGGATCCCGACCCTCCACCTCCTGGGTGTCTCCGCCTTTCGACCCACTTATGCAGGTAGTGGCTCAGAAGGCGTGGGCGGCTCCAGATTCTGTGGAACCTGTCCCCAGAAGACCATCCAAATTCATTACGGCCCCTTCGGATAAACAGTTCCTTTCCAAAGGTGTCTCTGTGGATGCTATGGTGGTGGCGGCCACTAAGAAGGAACTGGTGGATCCTTCAGTACCTGTCCATCCTCCTAACAAGGATTCTAGGACCATGGACAGGTATGGAAAGCAGATGTTTTCTTCAGCGACCTTTGCTATGCGTTCGCTGAATTATCTTTGTCACTTCACCAGGCTTCAACGAGATATTCTCAAAGAACTGGGTGAAGTAGTCCAGGATCCTTCTGCTGCTGGGGCTCAGGAAAAGATTGCCTCACACTTGCTTTCCTGAATTCCATATCTAACTCCTCCATGCGGCTCATATCTTATGCGGCCGATGGAGCGAGCAGGGCCGCAGGCACAGGAGTTGCTCTTAGACGCCAAGCCTGGATGCGGCTGTGTAATTTTGCGGACCCCTTTAAGGCGTCCTTCACTAATACCCCCTTTGATGGTTCAGCTTTGTTCGGACCTCAGGTGAAGGATACCTTGACCAGGTGTGAGCAGGACGGTAAAACTCTTTCTGCCGTTGGAGTCCAGTTTTCCACTCCTTCTAGACCATATCCCAAGGGTCAGAAGGGGGGGAAGATGTGGTTCTGTAAAGCCCAAGGAGCTACACCGGACACACATGGTCAGTTTACCCCTAGAGGCAGAGGGGGTAACAATAATAGACGCCGCCCTAGAGGCAGGGGGGGGTCCTCAGAACCAGGAAAACAGGGAGTCTCTTCCTGAGAAGCCTTTTCAACATCCCTGAGGTGTTGCCCGACTGTCCACCCTTGGAGGCAGTCGGGGGAAGGATTTCACTGTACCCAGTAGCCTGGCAATCCCTATCCCAAGAGAAGTGGGTACAGTCGATTATATCCGAGGGTTACAAGATCCACTTCGAAAGATTTCCCGTACCTCTACAATCCCTTCCAGACATCTCACCCGGTCAAAGGGATTTGGCAGAACAGGAGGTTTCAAAACTCCTAGAAAAAAGAGCCGTCCAGACAGTGCCGACAGACCAAGTAGGATCTGGCGTCTACTCAAGATTCTTTTTGGTCCCCAAAAGGACGTGAGATTGGAGACCAATATTAGACCTGAGCAATTTGAACAGATTTGTCAAGAAGGCAAGATTCCGGATGGTCACGCTTCAGTCCATTCTGCCCTTTCTGGGCAAGGACAACTGGATGTGCTCTATAGACCTTCAGGATGCGTACTATCACATAAAGATTCACAGACGCTCCAGAAGGTTTCTCCGCTTTCGGCTAGGGACCAGTCATTACCAATTCAGAGCACTGCCCTTTGGCCTCACTTCAGCCCCCAGAGTGTTTACCAAATGCATGGCAGTGGTCACAGCTCACCTGAGACATCTAGGATTCCAGGTGTTTCCTTATTTGGACGACTGGCTCCTCTCCGCCACCACCAAGTGTCAGCTTCTTCAGTCCAGAGACTACACCCTACAGCTTTGCAGGAAATTGGGAATTTCAGTAAATTTCGAAAAATCTTCTCTGCTGCCTTGCCAATCTATCACCTTTATAGGCGCAGAATTAAACACCGTCAAAATGTTAGCCAGACTAACAGATCAAAGAATTCTGGACATCCAAAAATTTGTTCGGCTTCTGTTACAAAGCAACAAGATCAAAGCCAGATTTGTCCTAAAGGTTCTAGGTCTTATGGCTGTGGCCATTGTTCTTCTACCACTGGCTCGCTTCCACATGCGTCTCCTGCAGTGGATGTTATTCACACAGTGGTCGTACCACAATCTTCCGATGAGACACGAAATCTTAGTCACACAGTCGTGCAGGGCTCATCTGGGCTGGTGGATATCTTCCCCTCTTCTTCATCAGGGCTGACCCTTTATTCCCCCTCCTCCAGTTGCCACAGTCACTACGGATGCCTCTCTGATCGGGTGGGGGGCATTATCAGGGCAGGATGGTCCACGGGACGTGGCAACCCATAGAATACCATCTGCACATAAATGTCCTGGAGATGAGAGCAGTGCTTTTAACGTTGCAAGCCCTCGACGACTTTCTTCCCACGGAGACTATTGCAGTACAAACGGACAACATGTCCGTGGTCTGGTACATCAACAAACAGGGCGGAACCAGGTCCTATCCGTTATGTCGAGAAGCTCTCAGACTTTGGCAATGGGCGATCTCTTCTCAGCGGTTTCTGATAGCAACGCACATCCCCGGCAGGTCCAACCTATTGGCGGACAGGCTGAGCAGATCTATTCTGATGCCTCACGAGTGGTCTCTCAATCAATCTGTAGTGGATCAGATTTTTCTGAAGTGGGGCACTCCTTGTTGCGATCTTTTCGCTACCCCTCAAAACAACAAGTGTCCAGACTATTTCACTCTATTTCCCTTCCAGGTCAACCCTGAGAGACTCTCTAACCCAGGATTGGCCTCGGGACTTCTTTATGCTTTTCCTCCCTTTCCCTTGATTCCACAAGTCATTCAGAAAGCCACCGTTTTGAGAGCCAAATTGATCCTCATTGCTCCATATTGGCCTCGACAAATTTGGTTTCGTCTCTGCATCGTCACCTTCTGGTGCAGCCCTGGCATCTGGACCCAGTTCCGGATCTTTTGATCCACCAGTCGGGTCAGCAGCACCGGGCCATTCATTCTCTCAACCTCACTGCTTGGTTGCTCCACTTCCTTCCTAGCCAGGCTACCAATGATTTCTGACTCAGTCAGAGACATTTTAGTGTCTTCTTTGAAGTCGTCCACTAGGACTATTTATGCTAGCAAGTGGCGTTTTCGATTTGGGCAAACTCCAGAAATATTGATCCTTTTACTGCTCCCATACATTCTGTTTTAGATTTCCTGGCGGAGGTTTTCATTCAGGATCCTCGTCATCTACAGTCAAAGTACAACTGGCTGCTATTTCCAAGTATCATGTTGGCTTGCATGACAATAACATTATGTCTCATAGATTATGCAAGGCCTTTTTGAGAGGAGTTTTTCTCCTAAAACCACCTATAAAGCATCCTCCTCCGCAATGGGATCTAAACTTAAAGTTGGCATCCTTGATACTACCTCCCTTGAACCGTCTGCTTCATGTTCTTTGAAGTTATTGACGTGGAAAACTATATTTTACTGGCTGTCACTTCTGCAAGAAGGGTTTCGAGATTCAAGCTCTCTGCATTCGTTCACCTTATTTGGTTTTTCATAAGGACAGGGTATCGTTAAGAACTAACCCTTCCTTTCTCCCCAAGGTTGTATCTCAAACCAATATTAACCAATCTATAGATCTACCAGTCTTTTCCCTAACTATTCCGACAGAGCTGAACAGAAACTGCATTTTTGGATGTCCATCGTCAGCTCAGGTACTACTTGCATAGAACTAAACAAATTAGAAAATCGGACCAATTGTTTGTTTCCTATGCAGAAAACAGGATAGGTCTTCCAGTTTCTAAAGTGACCTTATCCAGGTGGTTGACTTCCACCATTTCCTATGTGTACTCTCTCAGAGGCAAACAACTATCTTCTAAGCCAAAAGCACACTCGACCAGGAGTCTATCCACTTCTGCAGCCTTTCAGGATAGGCTACCCATTGATACCATTTGTGCAGCTACTTGGGCCACGCCTCATACCTTTGTCTCTCATTACAAGTTGGATTTGGCCTCCAGAGATAGGGCCAGTTTTGGTTCCACAGTTCTCAAGAGTCTGTTCCATTGAGCCACCCGGGATACAGGTGCTAGGGACGCGGTCCCATCCAGCAAGAATGAAGGCGAGATTGACAACTTAACATTTAGAAGTTATGTACCTACCATAACGTTCCATGTTAGTTGTCTTCTCTCGCCTTCTTTCTTGCGTCCCTCCCTCCTTCCCCCTGGCCTGGACAGATCTTGGAGAGTTCCTATTAGATTGTTTCCTCCGGTACATTGTTATGAGGATTTCTTTTAGGAACCATTGTTCCTAATTCTGTTAGGATAGTCTTTAGCAGGGTAAGTTAGCTGCCAAACGAGATCTGAGGTAGTTCCGCCTTGCATCATGGGATATAGGGTTGCCTCGAGCTGGTAAAAGGAGTTCTCGAGCTAAAGCAAGTGCCGAGTCGGAGCCGAGGATCGGCTCCGGACCCATCCAGCAAGAAAGAAGGCGAGAGAAGACAACTAACATGGAACGTTATAGTAGGTACATAACTTCTAAATCAATAGTGTGCCCTGCTGGACAGAAATGAAATATACATTTATTATTGTAACTGTTTCAAGGTATATGTTTTAATAGAGGATACTGGAAGAGAAGAGGTTAAGCTCACTCCCAACTAACTTTGCAGCCAGAGATGAAATGTCTGTGAGAAGCCTGGCTTAGTAGCTCTGTAGGAGGAGTAGAAGTGTTAAAATTGTTTTGTGACATCCAGTAGCTGCAGCAAAGTTCTATGTGTGTGCGTGTGTGTGTGTATTATTGACACATAGGTGCTACATCCTGGCAGCTTCTAGCCAAAGGGGATAGTGTGGAACCAAGAAGTCAGATAACCAGATATGATGTCATCCTAGAAGTTATCCCAGAAATATTTAGATATTATATTGAGAAGTCTCTCAGTCACACAAGCAGTCTGTTTCTTGGAACCTGACATAGGTTCATAGGTAGGTACTAGGCTATTGGCCCTAGGGCCTATATAAGCCTAGCCAAAAGGTACCCTGTCTTTCGCCACCCAAAAAAATTATTTTCCTGTGCCACTGTCGAGCAGAGCCACAGAAGTGATCCTCGGGGTGAATATTCTATCTCCCATCCAATCATCAAGGATCCCTCACCTACTTCATCTTGCCTTGCTCTAGTAAGTGACCAGGGACAGTAATTCTCTAAAGCAGTTAGGAAACTATAGTGGTAATAGTTAAGTATTGTTTTCCTGTACCTGTGTGAATCTTTCCAGCTGTGTAATTTTTAATATTTCCTGTGGCTGAAACTCTGGTGTTTACTGTAAATAGATATTTAGCCTTTTCGTGTTCTTTTATTTATTTTTAAATCCATTTAAACTTTTCATTGTGGCTGGTCCTTTTAGAAAATATATAAGTTTTGAGAGTATTTGCATATATTTATTTGGTGGTAACTCTGGCCACTCTGAAAGCCTGACTGTTTGGTCAACATTACCATTTGTATTAATATTCACTTCACTCAATATAACTGGATACCATTTTAAGAGCCTTATAGTAACTGACTGGTGGCAGTGACTCTACCTTATAGTCTGGGAAAAGCTGGTAGAGGGGGAAATCTGTGCCAGCTATTCCTAGGTGTGTGTGTATGTGTGCAAATCAAATCTCAAAGAGTGTGTGTGTCAGCTGCTTAGGGCAGGGACACAAAACACTGGTTTCACAGACAGGGTGCTGGAGGACTTGGCTAGGACACTAGGTTGAGGACTTAACAGCTGTACCAGTGGGGAGCCTTGCCGAGGACATGGGGAATGACAGAGAGAGAGAAACTCAGACTCCAGGGTAAGTGTGTTCCCTGTGTGCTCTTAAGGGAAACTGTGCTTGATGCAGACAGGTCTGCATCTGGAAATACTGAGTGTATCCATTTGTATTCAAAGTGAACATCCCTTTCCAGTGTCAGTGGAGGGATTCAAGCTCCTTGATTACTGGCCCAGAGTGGGGACATCACAAGTACAGAAAGTCTGACCAGCTGTTTATTCTCTTCTACTAACTACTAAGATCAAGCAGTCTCCAGAATTACCCTGACTATATAGATTATTCACTATATTTCACTGATTTATTCCCAGAATTGCTTGGAGTTACCTCATCGCTCTAGAGCCCATTCTACCAGATCTATGGCCATCACATCTACTTTTTCTCCCTCTACTGATGATATCTGTATTGCAGCCATTTGGTCTAAGACTCATACCTTTGTGGCACATTACAAGCTGAGTATTGACTCCAGAAACAGAGCTCCCTTTGGTTTGCCAGTGTTCTGGCATATCTTTCTTTGAGGACCTCCCAGGAGTTACGTTGCTAGAGACTCTGACCCATCAGTGAGCATGAATGAAAAGGACAACATCAGATTTATGACTTATATACTTACCATGACTTGGCATATGTGTTGTCCATTTTCATTCTTCATCACCTTCTCTCCCAGCCATTCCCAGCCTTATCCAGTCTTTATAAATCAGTGGGCAGCAAACTCGATCGCAGGAGTTTGGGGATGGTGTAGTGCATTATGGGAAAATGGAGGAGCTCAAGACTGGGATCAACAATCTTAGAAATGTGGCCAAATTGGATCCAATGGTGAGATGCAAGACCCATCAGTGAGGAAGAATGAAAATGGACAACACTGATGCCAAGTTATGGTAAGTACATAACTCCTAATTTTCATTTGGTAACTGGGATAGTCTGACAGTGCCAGACCATACAAGACACCTTTTCAGCAGAATCTCGTGGGGAAAAGCTCTATTAAGATTAATAAATATATGCATACACTGAATACACAAAAGAAAAAGAAAAAAACAGTGCAATTAAAGGTAAAATAATAACAAAAATAAAATATAGTGCAAAGAATAATTTAATTAACATTACAAAAGCATTGCATTTAAAAGGATATATTTATATAGATGGGAAGGATGGAGAAGACAGAGGCAAGGAAGGTGTGATTGAGAGGAGTTGTTTAGAGAAGTAGAATAGGTGGAAGGATGAGGGCAGGATAAGCATAATTTTTTGTACGAAGATGATGTAGAGGTTTAAAGAGGTAGGGGATAGTGTTGGATAGGGATAAGAGTGAAGAGAAAAAAATAGTTCAGCTAGGTGGGCAGGGACAATGCCAAAAGTTGGAGATAGTCCTTTAGTTTGATTTTGAAGGAGCTAATATTTTCATGAATGTTGGTAATGAGGGAGTTTTAGATCTTAGATAATAGGTATTGTTTGATTTGAGGACAATAGCCAGATTTGTAGCCATTGTGAAGTGATCTCAGGGGAGTGCATCACTGCAATGGGATAATGACAGAAGGACATTTTATCTGTGAAGTATAATATAGTATGGGTAAATTTTAATTGGTTAAGAATTGGGAAGTTAGGGAATTAGAGGCAATGTCATTTTAAGGGCAGTATGGTGATGAGCTGCATTTTGCAAGCAAATTTGACAGTCTTTTAACAAGTGATGTTATGTGATCCTATCTCGCCTACATTCTGTACTGATGGGCTCGGAGCCGATCCCTCGGCTCCGACTCAGCACGCTATGCTATAGAGCGAAGCCTCTTATTGGCTGAGCTATTCTCTATCCCAGGATGCACCACCACTAATCCCCCAGATCTCGTTTGCCACTTACAAGCAAGGACGTGGTCTCAAACTTGGCTGAGCTAAGTACTGCTTTTTTTCTAAAGTTCCTGTCAGGAAATTTCTTATTCTTACCCAAAAGCTGTTTTAACAGCTATTGTTGTAGTACGAGTGTGTTTTGGTTCATTTTTCTGTGGTAAATTGTGTGTTTGTTTAGGGGAAAGGTTTCCCGTTTAAGTTAGAGGGGCCTTCCCCTATTCTTCAGCTAGTTTCTCATTTTTTCTTTCAGGAGGTCAATACCTGTTTAAGTTAGAGGGTCTTGGCCCTCCTTTTTAGTGGTTTCTGACTTTGTCTTGTATCGTTTTAAAAAAAAAAAAAAAAAAAAAGTTAAGTTAAAGTTAAATATTTTGTATTGTGGTAAATCTTTGTTCTAACAAAATAGTGCTTTTTTCCACTGGTTTAGTGTTTTTTGATAGGCATTATTATGTCAAAAGAACATAGACCCTCAGGGTTCAAAAAGTGCACGAGGTGCGGTTATAAGATGTCTATAACCGATGACCACTCCTCGTGCATATATTGTTTAGGCGCCAAGCACTTACAGGAGTCCTGTAGCGTGTGTCACGCCTTTTCATCTAGAGTCCTCCAAGAGAGGAAGAATAAATTAATACTGAAAGGGCTGATTAAACCCTCCTTCGAGGAGGCCTTATCTTCCTCATCCTCTCCTACCAAGAAGAAGAAAGCATCGGCTCCGACCAGCCCGTCGGAACCTACTGCTAAGAAACCTAGGCAGGCTTCTCCATCGGCTCCACGGACTTCGGAGCCGAGGGCGGAACGGTCTGCCTCGATGCCTCCAGTCTCGACTCCTCTGGTTTCGGAGCCGAGGACTGGGGCCGAGGCGGTCACCTTCATCGGCTCCACTGATTTTGGAGCCGATGAGGGTTGCCGGCTCAGACTCTTCCCCTTCGGCGCCGAAGCCCTCCTCGGCACCGAGGGAAATTGTTTTGGGATCTCCCTCGGAACCGATATTGGTCGAGTCCATTCGGAGCCGGTCCCCCAGTCCTTTGGAGCCGATGGAAAAGTCAGTTCGGACCCGATTGGTGTCATCTAGATCCTACAAGATGTCTGATTCGGACATCGACAGGGTGCTCTTAAGACTTTTACAGTCTCCTGTGTTCCAAAAGTTAGTTTCGGCTCCAGCCCATTCGGCTTCGGAGCCGATGGTCCACCCTGTAGTTATGGTTCCTCCTCCAACAGCCTCGGCACCGTTGGAGCCGGTGCTGGTGGAGCCGATGGAGGTTTTCGGGTCGGGCCCGACCCTTACTCCAACCCCGGCTCTCGAGTCGGAGTTCGGTACGCGGACCTCCTCTGTCGGCCCCGGGGGGGACACTTCGGGACTGATGTTTTTGGTCCCAAGCCTTCCTCTCGGTGCATCGGTGGCGGGGGTACCGTCTACTGTTGTGGCCACGGAGGTGGGACCTTCCCAGGATTCTGGTGGTCCGGCCTTCAGGGCCATGAGGAGTGCATTTAGCCAAGTCATCTTTGGCTACCTCCACGGTCTCTCCAGCACCTTCCCTGCATACGGAGACTGGGTCTTTGGCAGTCCCCCTGTCCTTAGACAGCGGAGCCCCGGGGTCTAAGGTCACCCCCACTGGGGGTTCCCCCCTCCTGGAGGTCCCTCTGAAGCTTCTTTGGAGGAACCCCCAAGGAAAAGATCGTGCAAGAGGAAGCATGTTGACTCCCCTGATGAGTCTCTCACGTCAGACACTGATCTTGATGATGCAGAGGGGTCCCCTAAGTCGTCCTCAGATGATGTCTCCTTTGCAGACATCCTGGAAGCCCTCAAAAACCGAGGCGGCTGGCAATCCAAACCCCCTTCTGCTGATGAGTTGGTGTTCCTTAAGGCCTTCGGGGCTCAGCCCTCCACCTCCTGGGTGTCTCCGCCCTTCGACGAGCTCCTAGATTTGATCTGTCGAAGGGCGTGGGAACACCCAGACTCTGTGGAACTGGTGCCTGCTCGCCCAAATAAGTTCCTGTCAGCACCCCCAGAAAAGGAGTTTTTGATGAAAGGTGTGGCTGTAGATGCCTTGGTGGTGGCATCTGCTACCCAGCAAGATGTAGCAGAGGCTTCGACGTCCGTCCATCCTCCTAATAAGGAGTCTAGGAGCATGGATCGGTACGGTAAGCGCACCCTAAGTTCAGCGGCCTTTACTTTAAGATCCCTGAACTATTTAACGCACTTCACCAGGTTTCAGAGGGATCTGATCAAGGAGCTTTCAGATACCCTCTTGGGTAACCTACCTGAGCAGCTGGCCCAAACGGTTGGCTCTCAGTTGGCTACGCTGTCATCCATATCAAACTCGTCCATGAGGCTCATTTCTTATGCGGCCGAAGGGGCAAGTAGAGCGGCGGGTACAGGTATTGCTCTACGGAGGCAAGCCTGGCTCCGCCTGTGTCATTTTGCGGAAGCCTTCAAGTCTTCCTTTGCCGATGCCCCCTTTGACGGGTCCTCTTTGTTTGGACCCAAGGTAAAGGACACATTGACCCGCTGCGAGCAAGAAGGTAAGACTTTGACTGCCGTAGGGGCACGATTTTCCACTCCCTTTCGGCCTTACCCCAAGGCTAAAAGAGGAGGTAAAATGTGGTTCCGTAGATCTCAGAAGTCTTATCCCTCACAGCAGGACGATCCCCCTTCTAGAGGCAGAGGAGGGGGAAATTCTTCTGGAAGACGCCATCTCAGAGGCGGCAGAGGCCCCCGCAACACTGGAGACCGCAAGTCCTTTTGTGGCTCTTCAGCCTTTCACAGTCCCTGAGGGATTGCCTGACTGTGCAGCTCTGGAGCCAGTCGGGGGTCGTTTTTCGAGGCACCTAAAAGCCTGGGAAGGTATCACTCAGGACCGATAGGTGCTTTGAATTATTGCCGGAGGTTAGGCCATTCCCTTTTCTCACTCCCCACCTCAGTCCAAGAAAATCCCGGACCCGCCACCCAGTCAACGGGAAATTGCAGCCTTAGAAGTCTCAAAGCTGCTTCAAAAAGGAGTCATCCAACCGGTCCCCGCAGACCAGATCGGATTAGGGACTTACTCAAGATTCTTTTTGGTGCCAAAAAAGACCGGGGACTTGAGGCCCATTTTGGATCTCAGCATTCTAAATCGTTCAGTCAAAAAGTCCAAGTTCCGAATGGTCACCCTACAATCCATTCTCCCACTGCTGGAGAAAGGTGTTTGGATGTGCTCCATAAATCTCAAGGACGCTTATTACCATATCATGGTACTTCAAGCGTCCAGGAGACATCTGCGCTTCAGCCTAGGAGACAGTCATTTTCAGTTCCGCGCGCTGCCCTTTGGTCTCACCACAGCCCCCAGGGTGTTCACCAAATGTTTGGCGGTCGTGACTGCTCACCTGAGAAGTCTAGGATTCCAGGTGTTTCCGTATCTAGACGACTGACTCCTAACTGCCACCTCCAAGCATCTACTATTGCAGAGCCTTCAAGCCACAATATCACTGGGCACTTCCCTTGGAATCACCTTCAATTGGCCAAAGTCTGTGTTGCTGCCATCTCAACGCATAAGATTCATCGGAGTAGAGATAGACTCAAACCGAATGCGGGTCTATCTTCCTACAGAAAGGATACAAACCATACAGGTACAAGTTCGAGCCTTACTTCCCAGATCCAAAGCCCCAGCCAGAATGGTCCTGCAGCTATTGGGATCTATGTCCGCCACGGTTCTTCTAGTTCCCCTAGCAAGGTTGCACATGAGAATTCTCCAGTGGCTTCTTTCAACACAGTGGTCCTTTCAAGATCTCCCTCTCAGTCACCTCATATGGATCATGGAAACCTGCAAACGGGACCTTCGCTGGTGGCTGGTGCCCTCCAATCTGGATCAGGGACGACCCTTTGTTCCACCTTCTCCTGTGGCCACTTTGACTACAGACGCCTCCCAGGTGGGGGGGGGCATTCCCTGGGCAGGTCAGTCCAAGGCAAATGGCATTCGGAAGAGAGCCTCCTTCATATCAACATCTTAGAAATGAGGGCGGTGTTTCTGTCCGTACAAGCCCTTCACAATTACCTCCCTCAGGGCGTAATTGCCATTCACTCCGACAACATGTCAGTAGTCTGGTACCTGAACAAGCAGGGAGGGACCAGATCCTACCCCCTTTGCAGAGAGGCCATAAGAGTTTGGGAATGGGCAGTGTCGACCAAACGATTTCTAGTGGTGACTCATATCCCTGGCAAGTCCAATGTGATAGCCGACAGACTGAGCAGAACTATCCTCTCTCCACACGAGTGGTCTCTGAACAATACGGTTGCAACTCAGATTTTCAGCAAATGGGGAATTCCTTGTTGCGACCTCTTCTCAACCCCACTGAATGCGAAGTGCAAAAAGTTTTTCTCCCTCACTCCGGCTCCGGGGGAGAGCCCTATGGACGCACTAGCCCATCCTTGGCCCACCGGCTTGCTATACGCTTTTCCCCCAATTCCCCTCCTTCCCAGAGTGATCCAAAAGGCGTCTCACTTGGGGAGCAAAATGATCTTAGTTGCTCCTTACTGGCCTCGTCAGGTATGATTCCCCTATCTTCGGAAATATGCACTGGACGGTCCATGGTTCCTGGATCAGATCCCAGACCTATTAGTTCATCAGTCGGGACTACTCCACCAGTCCCTCCACACCTTGAAATTAACAGCTTGGCTCCTCCTCTTCCGACTATAGTCAGGAATCATACCTTAGACCCGGAAGTCATACACATCTTATCTTCGGCCCACAAGTCTGCCACTAAGAAATTGTATTCTAGCAAATGGAAGAGATTTGCTGTTTGGGCTCAACTCGGGTCTGGATCCCATCACTATTCCCGTACCGGTAGTCCTGAAATTTCTAACTTCCCTATTCAATCAAGGTTCTTCAGTCTCTACCATCAAGGTTCAATTGGCAGCTATTTCCAATTTTCACGAATCTATAAACCCACCTTTAATGAGCAACAGATTGTGTAAGACCTTCATGAAAGGTGCTGCGCTTTTACGACCTCCAATTTCTCATCCTGCTCCTCCATGGGATCTCGATGTGGTGTTACGTGCCTTAACTTCCTCCCCCTTCGAACCGGCAGCAACATGTGATTTGAAATTTCTATCGTGGAAAACTGCCTTTTTGGTTGCGATTACTTCTGCCAGAAGGGTTTCAGAGCTTCAAGCTTTGTCTGTAAAACCTCCGTACCTGGTTTTCACAAAGATAGAGTATCTCTCAGGCCAAATCCATCCTTTGTCCCTAAGGTTTGTTCCAGGTTTTGCCTACAACAGTCATTAGAACTTCCAGTTTTCTTTCCAAAGTACTCAAACAAAGCGGAATACATATTCCACACATTAGATGTCCACAGGCAATTGCATTTTTATTTAGATAGGACCAAACAAACAAGGAAAACAGATCAATTGTTTGTATCCTTTTCGGATAATAAATTGGGCAAAGCCATCACAAAGGTCACTATTGCCAAATGGATCAGGGACTGTATTAGTCAAGCTTATTCCTCTTCTAATAAAGAGCTTACGACCTCTGTCAAAGCTCACTCTACAAGAGCTATGGCTACTTCAATAGCATTCCATTCTAAGCTTGCCATTAGTGACATTTGTGCTGCGGCTACGTGGTCTTCCCGCACACTTTCATTTCTCACTACAAATTGGATGTGGCATCTCAGGCGGGCTTCATTTGGTTCCACAGTGCTCAGGAGTGTTTTCCAGTGAGCCACCCAGGATTTAGGTGCTAGGGACGCTGTCCCATCAGTACAGAATGTAGGCGAGATAGGATCACATAACATCTTTTAGTTATGTACTTACCATAACTTTAGATGTTTGGGATCCATCTCGCACATTCAATAACCCACCCTCCTTCCCCCTTCCTTGGAGATCAGAAGAGATCAGACGGTCCGAATCCTGTTGTTTCATCTTGAAACATCTGGCAATGTTATATAAACAAGTTATGTATGTGTGCATGAATGCGGACAAACAAGATCTGGGGGATTAGTGGTGGTGCATCCTGGGATAGAGAATAGCTCAGCCAATAAGAGGCTTTGCTCTATAGCATAGCGTGCCGAGTCGGAGCCGAGGGATCGGCTCCGAGCCCTTCAGTACAGAATGTAGGCGAGATGGATCCCAAACATCTAAAGTTATGGTAAGTACATAACTAAAAGTTCTTTTTTATTAAATTTTAGTAGAGTTATATTGATATTTGTGAGAATTGGAGAGGTATAGAGTAGACTAGAGAGGAAATAGGAGGCAGCTATAAGCTGTCATGTATGTCTAGTGAAGAAGTTAGAAGCCCTGTAGAGTACACCTAGTTTATAGTGAGTTCTGTACATAGCCTTTTATATGTGAATGTCATATTTAAGCTGATCAGCTATAACAATGTATAGGAATTTAGTGTTAGAGACTACCTCTGTTTCACTAGTTTGATGAGAGAATTGAGAAAAAAATTATCATCAGCGTTAAGTTTTAAGGGTGAGTTCTGTACATAGCCTTTTATATGTGAATGTCATATTTAAGCTGATCATCTATAACAATGTATAGGAATTTAGTGTTAGAGACTACCTCTGTTTCACTAGTTTGATGAGAGAATTGAAAAAAGAATTATCATCAGCGTTAAGTTTTAAGGGTGAAAAGCATTAATTTAGTTTTCTTTGGATCTAGGAAGAGTTGAGATTGGGTAAACCAGGCTTGAATGAAGGCAAATGATTCCTAGGTGAGGGTGAAGGTTTCTGTAAAAATAAATATATATCTATATCTCTATATGAGAGTGTTGGGTTGGACCTTGACAGATTCCAGGATGCTTAGGAACATGGAGTGAGAGTCTAGGGACATGGCTAGGGACCTATAGCAGGCTATGACCTAGATCGCAGTCTTACCCAATGTTAGTTGTACCTGAAGTATCTCAAATGCATTATGCTGGGCTACTATTCTGGAGGTGTGCATATCCTTTATGAATATGGAGACACCACCACCTTTGGAGCTTTGGTTCATGTTTCGGGTTCAAAAGGTGTGGAATACATTATAGCCTGGTAGTGCAGGGGTGCTTTCTGCCACTTTAAACTAGGTCTCCATTACAGCACAAATGTCGATGTTTTCCATTCTGAGGAGTGCTTCGAGTAAGTGCATCTTGAGATTTAGACTTCTAGTGCTGAGCAGCATGACCCTCAGATTGCATTTATTTATAGCTGTTACAGTGGTAATTTGGTATTTGAAACACCACCTAAAAAAGGCACTATAGGGGTGGCAAGAGCCTTAGCCAGTTCCCAGAAACTCAGGGGTGACAGATGCAGGCCATCTCTGGCAAAGCATTGAGGTCTGTCAATCATGACATCCCAAGCAGACAGATACTGGATCCCCTTAGAATGACACCAGAAACAACCAATTGTTGAAGTCAATCATTTTTTGTTTGTACTGCGGTATCATTCTGGGTGACGGTAAGATACTGCTCAGGGCTAGTATCATACCTGCCTGGGCCACATAATCTGAGAGCTCCACCATGTCTCTTTTCATATAGTCCAGGGAGGTGCGTCTCAGGTCATTCACACCCACATGGACAATGACAGTCATACTTGTACTTGTTGTGGAGTGACCTGAGTGCGTGTGTTATGTGTCGGACTTTGGCACCTGATAGACAACTGACTGTTACCTTCTCCTTATTCAACCTAGTGAGTGGGACATCTGTGTGCCTCACTATTGAGTCACCTATGATTAGTGTATTGGGCAAGGTATTTAGCCTTAGGGGCTTAGGTTGAGAGACACACTGTGGAGGTGAGCTATGTGTCCTGTGGTTTGTGCTGTGTGGTGGTGGTTGAGTGCGTTTCTGTCTTGGAGGTCTCTGCTGTTTGGGTAAATTTCTATTGAGTGCCTCCGCGAAGGTGGGTGTGTGGTTTGTGTTTTTATGTGAGAGCTGTGATAGTGGGTGTTCTGGAGTGCTATGTGTTCCATATGATGTGGTGCAGGTGTTGACCTTCTCTTCTTGACCAGCTAGTCCGGTCTTGGCTGGAGAGTGCATAGCTTCCAGTTTGGTGATATAAGTGCATCTCTCACAAGTCCGAGTGTTGGGAGGTAAGAGGAGAGGGTTGTCTGTGTACATGAGGCAGTTGCTACACTACCTCAGAATGCCCAAGTGTACCAGGTTAATACGAGAAAGCACAGGAACTGCCCTTTAATCATGCCGGGGGGGTGGTCATAACTACTAAGTACTGGAGCTATTTCCATGAAGAATGACTAGTGCTGATGGCTCTTAGGTGTGCTATAATAATTGCTACAAAAATGTGTTGAAGTGCAAAGTGATTAGGCTATTTGAAGTGCAAGAAAGAAAGAACTAGCAAGATCTAAGGGAAAAGCTGAACAGCAGACTTTCTGGCACCAGTAATAGTTTACCTCAGCTCGGCACCGCGGAGCGGAGTTTAAATAAGCGCAAACCCACACAAACATGGGCTTTTAAACCAGAAAGTTGAAAGGGATGGAAAAACTGCCAAAACTTTCAATAAACTACAATTTCTGGGCCAGAAACCACTCCTCTTCTGGTAGATAGGCTACCTAGTGCTTACCACTCGACTGATAAGCTAGAAGGCTTCCCTCCAACACAGAAAGGCTTGGGGAGCTCAGAAGCTTACAAACAGTCCTGGATACACCAAATCTGTATCAGGACTAGACTAGTTACAAGAAAGGTGGGAAACAAGCACAAACGCGGACTTTTAACACAGAAAGTTGAAGGGGATGGAAAAACTGCCCAAACGGCCAATAAAGTACAATTTCTGGGCCAGAAACCACTCCTCTTGTGGTAGATAGGCTACCTAGTGCTTACCACTCCCAGTGATAAGTTAGAAGGCTTCCCTCCAACACAAATAGGCTTGGGGGCTTGGAAGCTTACAACAGTCCTGGATACAGCAAATCTGTATCTGGACTAAACTAGTTACAGCAAAAGAGGAAAACAAGCTAAGAACTTTTTTTACAGAAAAGCAGCTAAAACAGCAGTAAAAACAATTCAAATGCTATCTGCATCTAGTCAACCGAGATCATCAAACAAATGGCACATTGATCCCTTCTTGGTCTCAATATCCCAAATACTGACCCTTTTGACATAATTTTTTTCAAGCAGGGGCCAGCTACTTATCTACCAACGTCATTTGGCTGCATTTTCTTCATATAACCAAAGATTTATATCATTATCATCTCTAGCCTTCCACAAGCTCTGTAAAGCATTTCTGAAATGCGTGTTCTATTCCAGACTGCCTGTAATTTTGTTCTTCCCCTCCATGGGACCTGAATTTTGTTTTAGAAAAACTCAGTCTCCCTCCTTTCAACTGATATTAAATTCCTGACCAGGAAAACTTTTCTTCTGGTAGCCATCACCTCTGCTAGACAAGTATCACAGTTGCAAGCCATGTCATTCAAATTTCATTCCATTATATTCCACAAAGACAGGATATCCCTCAGAACTAATAAATTCTTTATGTACAAAGCTGTAACACAATCCGATTTAAACCAACCCATACATCTATGTTGGTTATTTCCAAATCTTTCAAACAAATGTAAATGTAGACTGCATGGTTTGATTGTGCAGACAACTCAGATACTACTTGCTGAGAACAGAGGATTTCATGAAAGACAACCAGTTATTCAAATTATTTTCTAAACTGAAGAAAGGTCAGAAAGTAACTGAAGTAACACTGTCAAAATGGTTACCTGACAGGATCAATTTTTCTTATTAGTCTGGTAACAAACCTCTACTTTCCAAACCAAAGGCACACAGTATTAGGGCTCAAGCTAAATCAGCAACTTTCCTCAGAATCTTGCCTTTGGATGAAATTTGTGCTGTTGCCACATGGTCTGTCTTGCATACATTTACTTAACATAACAGAGTTTAGATATTGTATCAAGGTCTAGAGCCTCCTTTACGGTTTCCATTATAAAATGTATTTTGTCTTAGTGCCAGCCAAGGTCTGGTGAGGATTTAGTCCATCAGTTCCATTTTGTGGGCAGGACCAACTTAAATATGTAAGCTATGCACTTACCAGAACATTACATTTAGTTGATCTCTCTCTCTATCTAGCTATCTCTCTGGACACTAGAAGCACCCACCCAGAAACCCCCCTCCAAACAGCCCTAACCTGAGTAACCTAGAAGAGCATCAAAGGCATATAATTGACTCTTGTCTGCTAAATTGTTTATGTTATAAGGAATATCTTTCCTTTACTAAATTTATTATGTGATACTATGATGGCCTGACTGACTTGAGTTAAGACAACTGCATTATGGGACAGGGGAAGAGTTTCAGCTAGCTAGAGTATTTGTTGTTGCAATGGAAATGAGATGCCTTTAGTGACCTGTCTATCACTTCAGTGTCCAGAGGCCAACTAAGTCTAATGTTCTGCTAAGTACATAACGTATGATATTCATCATTTGATCACTACTGCAATATAGGTTATACCCTGCCAGGGATATAACAGCGAGCTAGCTTTCAAAGCTAAGGGCACTTTCCCAATGCCCAAAATGTTACCATCTCAAGCAGAGCTGAAGAAAAAGAGTGGTTTGGGCTCCTCTTCTGAGCTTTTAAGGCTCAGCAGTTGGTTAATGGTTTTCAATTGCTGGGCTGATAAATCCCTTTTGAGACGGAAAAAACGTCCACATTTTATTTTTGCTACAACCTTTTTCTGTAAAAACAAATATATATATATATATATATATATATATATATATATATATTTATATAAAAAACTAGTTTTAAGATTCTGTCATATGACTTTTAGTCACTTTTTTACTGAGAAGCGTGACTATTTTTTTCTTTTTCAGAAAATGTTAAAATTCAAAAGTTAAACTTTATTTTTCGTCACTAAAACTTATGTTGAATTCATAGAGTTAGTGTTTAAACTGTTTTCACTGTGTTTTTGATGGAAAAAAATATTATTTTATTACTTACATGTTTCAATAACTTCTGCTGCCAATCTTCCCCAGGATTCAGGTATTATTTTTGGCTTCACCATGGAATAATCTACCAGTTCTTTGGTTCTTCCTTCCTCCAGCCACAAAAAATGAACATTTCCATACAGCTTTTGCCTCTTCAGCAGGCTACAACTTTACCTCAGCTCTGCAGTTGGCATTCCTAGCTCCTCAGAAATCAAATAATTGTAGCAAACTGGTGAAAATAAAAACTAAAAACCACAAATTCACCAGTAGGACTAGTAGACACAAGTTTATTTTTCAGGTTAAGCGCTTTCATCAAAGTAAAATTGACTACCTCAGAACAATATACAAACAGTCATGTGGATTTAAATATATTACACTGTCACAGGATAGGTGAGGAATCCCACCAGTCAAATAAAAGATCTCTTGAATAAATTAATACCTTAAAGGCATACACTATAAACACTAAAAATACAATAAAATACATTTCTGTAAAGAAATTATATAAAATTAAACCCTTTCCACTCTTTCTTTTAAAGCAGGCAAGATAGATGTAAAATCATTTAATCCTGGACACATATTAGCTGCCAAACGAAGCTGCCACATCAGTTCCCTCTTGTTTAAAGTGTTTTTCCAGTTGCCACCCCTGGGGTTTATTTCAATGGTATCTAATATCCCAAACTTAAATCCAGAGAAATTAACACATATTTTACTATGCCTAAATAAGGCATTGGTTTCTTTTGAATTCTTAATGTCATATAAGTGTTCATATATCCTGGACCTGAGAGCCCTCTCAGTTTTCCCAACATAAAACCCCGGGCAGGAATTACACTTTGCCAGATTAACTATTTTGCTAGTCTGACAGTTACCTTTTTTGAAAAACACTGTGTCCTGGTTGATATTATCAAGTTTCAAACTAGCAGCCGATAGTATATATCTACACTGTGTACAACAACCACAGGCTTTGGTGAATTCATTCATTTTTTCACTACTATTGTTTATGTTACCCTCCAAGGTAAGTTTCAAGTTATGCCCACTTTAGTACAAAAAAATAGGCTGTTCACCCACTGCTTGTAAAATATTAGGGTCACCCCTAAAAATGTTCCAATTCTTACAAAGTATATTTCTGATGTCATTATAATGTGTACTATATTGCACCACACATGCCTGGGAGAAGTTATGGGTAGAACTCTCTATTGTTTCACAATTTTTGGTTTTAGAAAGACTTCTACCTAGTAGAGGTTCATATTTAGAACCCCACTCTCTCAAAACCTCTTGTAAAATACCCTCTACAAATTCTAGTGGATAATCTCTCTCCAGAAACATGTTCCTCAGGTCACTGAATTCCTTAATGATGTCCTCAAGATGGGAAGTCATTCTAGAAATTCTGATTGCCTGACCCTTGACAATACTTTTTTTCTGGTATAGTGGGTGGTGACTTTGGAAATGGAGGTAGGAATTGCAAAAAGTTTTCTTTCTATACACCTTGGATCTAAAACAACACACATCATTAATGATGGTGGTATCAAGATAGTGAATTTCTTTCTCATTACAATCATAGGTAAATTTCAAATAATGGGTAGTGCCATTTAGATATTCAACAAAACCAGCAATACTTTCCTTGGTACCCTTCCCTAAAATAAAAATATCATCCAGGTACCTGCTCTAAAACAAAATATCCAAATGAAACCTACTTTCAAAAATAAACTCTTTCTCCCACCCTAATAAAACAAGGTTTGCATAAACGGGGGCAAAAGCTGCCCCCATAGCAACGCCTTTGGTTTGTTGGAAATATTGCCCTTCAAAAAAATATAGTTGTTATCTAAAATCAAGGCCATAATTTCACAAACAAGCTGTACACAATCTGGAGATAAACCAGAATGATCAAACAGCATTTTTTCAAAATAATCCAAACCTTCCTCTCTAGGAATACAGGAGAATACATCTTGTACATCTATTGTCAAAAAAATAAGACCAGGATTCCATAGATCATGCTTAATCTGCCCTAGAAAGTCCCAAGAATCTTTCACAAGATGTGGCATACTCTCAACTGCATGCTTAACCATCTGATCCACAAAGACTGCCAAATTGTGTTTTAGACCCCCCCCCCTGCTGCCACAATAGGCCTAAATGGGGGTGACAAAACATCTTTGTGGATCTTAGGGATGCCAAATATACTTAGTACCTTGGGAAAATTATTTAATAGAAAAGAGTAAACTTCCTGACTGATCCTTTGTTCTAGTAAATATTCTTCCAAAAACCCATGAATACACCAGTAGGAAATATTAATCTGATTCTTGAATACCTCCTGAAACAAAATACCTTGAATAAGATTTTTATAGTCTTCACTGTTGAAAATTATGACCCCCCCTCCCTTGTCTGGGGTCATTATGCGGATACTTCTGTCATGTTTTAAAGAAAAAAAGTAGCTCTTTCTCTTTAGAACTCAAATTAAAGTAGAACTTCTTGTTATTAGCCCAAAGTTGGTACAACTCTTGTTTAACCACATTCTCAAAATTAGCTACCAAAGGGTGCAAGGGAGGGTTGAACGCACTATTTTTTCTCAAGGCTATAGATTTATGCTCAGTATTACCAATATTGTTTTTAGGAAACAGCAATCGAAAATTAATTTTCCTAGTAAACAGGTGAATATCAAGTAATACTTCTGCTATATCTGGTGTCTTAGCAGGAACAAATTTAAACCCGTTAGAAAAAAGTGAGAAATATTCTTCAGAAATAACTGTCTGTATAGTTGTAAATATTAAATCCTTTAGAGGTACAGATGATATCAGAATGGAAGGAATTCCCATCTAATACCTGCCCCTGCCTCTTCCCTTGTGGTATGAACCCCTGCGGGCAGGGTAATCGTAATTGTAATATTGTTGGACTCCTAATTGTCTTTTCGCTATTCTTTCCAAGTGTCTTAGGGTGGGAAAATTCACTTCTACATGAAAACCTTCATTAAATGGTTGCTCAAAGGGACTGGTATTCCCAGTAACCTCTGAATAACCATCTGAAAAACCTCCACCTCTTTGAAAATTGAAACTCCGTGGCACATTTTCTTGACCATAACTATCAATAAAAAGCCTGTCTGTGGGGTATACTGTATTGGATTTATATTGTTGAACATCCCTATTAAGTTTCCTTTTCTTTATCTGAAATTGTATGTTACACTTTTTTTTCATCCCTCTCAAGGACTTTGGAATACCATTCCTCATACTGAGGAAATAGTAAATCTTCCAAAATGTCCTTGTTAAGTATTTCCACTTCTTTAAGTAATTTAACCTTCATCTGCTCCTGAAAAACCAACACTTTGTTAAGCAATTCAGTACCCCATTTATCAAACAGGTTAGTGAAATCTTGCACCATATCCATGTTGTAGTATAACCCAAAGGGAAATTTAAAAACACGTGGTCCCTGAGGAACCACCTTCAATTTAATACATTCATTGAAATAAAACATTTCCATCTGCAAAGTCTTGAGTTTGTAAAGTTTTTTCTCAAACCCAAAAATCATGTCTCTGATGGATGTATAGTTCTTATCTTGTTTCCTTTTCAGCTCACTGTGACTTTTGCCCCAGTTGCCTCCTGAAAAATTAAACTTTTGATTTAAAAAAACATGTAACTTAGAATTAGCCTCTCCCAAGGCCTTAGGTGAACTGGAAACAACAACAGAAGGACCAGTTTGTCTATTAGAAGCCGAAACTTCGACTTCAAACCTCCTCTTGTGTACAGAATGACACACAGTACCTGTTTTACTGTTCCCAGTCCTGGATAATGAATCCGGTGCACTCGTCTGTATGGTCTCCACATCCTTTCCAAAATATACCACTCCATTGGTATTCGAATGCTCCAAACCAGAATTTACTGTAGAAACCTGATTTTTATCTTGTACAGAAGGCAAAAAATGCTCCGAAGTAACAGCAGGCTGTTGAGAATGAACAACAGCTTCAATGATGACATCATGGCGCCCTCTACCTGAACGCTCGCAAATTCCATCCACACTAACCGTTTGACTGCCAGAAACACTTGTAATTCCCTCAGAGCTTCCCTTAGCATCAGGGCCAAGCTCCGTAAACCGACACAAAGTCATTTTTGAAGAAAAAAGCTCGATAAAACGGGCCAATTCACTTCTGAGCTCTGCCACATCTTTTTTAAGTTCTAGAATCTCTACAGACTGCCCAAATCCAACATCTGCAGGCAGGCCTATAGAATCCAGAGAGTCCATCAGTCCAAAGTTACAAAACTGAACTGAAACCAAATAATTGTAGCAAACTGGTGAAAATAAAAACTAAAAACCACAAATTCACCATTAGGACTAGTAGACACAAGTTTATTTTTCAGGCTAAGCGCTTTCATCAAAGTAAAATTGACTTCCTCAGAACAATATACAAACAGTCATGTGGATTTAAATATATTACACTTTCACAGGATAGGTGAGGAATCCCACCAGTCAAACAAAACATCTCTTGAATAAATTAATACCTAGCTCCTAAGACCATTCATCTTTTCCATTGCTACCTCTGGTATAGTCCTTGCAGCCACTATGGGCCAGGGGTTAGACACCCTCTGTGGCTTTTGAAGTGCGTTTGGTGAGCACCTGTCAGAACCAGAGACCTCCAGGGATCACAGCTTCACTGCCGATTCCAGGAGTCGTGGTTCCACTCTGATGTTGTCAGAGCCATCCATGCCCCTAAGTGCATTGACACACATTAGCTTAACACTGGCTTCGGATTCGGAGGCAGCCTCCTCAGTGCAGGATGGGACCACGGTTCCGAGGGAGTGTATTTTGGTTCCAGGCTCCAGTTCCTCTTCAGGGGGGCCTGCTTTCCAGGCCATGGAGAGGGCCTTGTCCACTGCGGGCTTACAATCAACACCACTTTTGTCAGACCAACAGCCCTGTCCTTTCACTTGCCTAGAGCTTCCTCCAGCCTCTACTCTGGGACAGCGGGCACAGAAGCCTCAGGATCCAACTATAGTGGTCATGTCCTCTTCAGATCCCTCTCCAGCCCATCCCACTGAACAGGTACCCCTAAAGAAGAAGTGCAAGAGGAAGCACTTAGATTCCCCTGAAGTGTCTTTCACTGAAGATACTGATTTTGATGAAGGGGAAGGTTTCCCAAAGTCACCACCAGAAGATGTCTCCTTTGGAGACATCCTAGAGATCCTGAAACAGAAGGGTGGCTGGACTTCCATTCAGCCTTCCTCAGAGGAATCAATATACATAGAGGCTTTCTGAGCTGACTCTTTACCTCCTGGATCTCTCTGCCCGCTGATAATCTGATTAAACTGACTGCACAGCAGGCATGGAAGATACCTGATTCTATTGAGCCAGTCCCAAAAAGACCAGACTGGATTTTGTCAGCTCCTCAGGATCAACAGCAATGGGTGAAAGGAATACCAGTAGATGGTAGTGGCAGCCACCAAAAAGGAGCTTGCCGGTGAAACTCCTACTATCTATCCTTCTAATAAAGAGTCCAAGATGATGGATAGATTCAGGAAATACATATATGCTTCATCGACCATCTCACTAAGGTCCTTGAATTACATGGCACATTTCATGAGACTTCAATGAGATCTGATAAAAGAATTATCAGATAGTCTGACAGGAGCAGTAGCTGAAAGGGTTAAAAAAAGCTAACTTCTCAACTGGCAACCTTAGATTCAACGAGGGCAGCGGGTTCGGGCATAGCCATTAGGAGACACATCTGGATGCACTTATGTGAATTTGTGGAGCCATTTAAGTCTTCTTTCATCAACACTCCATTTGACGGAGCATCCCTTTTTGGCCCCAAGGTTAAAGACACCCTTGCCAGATGTGAGAAAGATGGAAAGACCCTTTCTGCCATTGGCGTACACTTTTCCACTCCTCAACAGTCTTACTCGAGGAACCAGAGAAGTGGAAAGCTATAGTTCAAGAAGTCCCAAAGACCTTTCCATAACTCACCTGGCAATGACTTCCCCCAGGGCAGAAGGGGGAGTAACAATGGAGGGCGCCATGCATGAGGCAGAGGTGGCCTGCAAAATCAAGGTTCCAGGGATTCTTTCCCTTGTAACTCTTATCAGCGCTCCTGAATGGAGGCCCAATTGTTGTTCTCTGGAGGAAGTCAGGGGATGATTATCCCTGCACCTACCTGCCTGGCTGAGGTTAACAAAGGACAATTGGGTGCAGAGGATTATAACCAGAGGTTACAATACCCCTTTCTTAGAAGAACCCAGAAAATTAAAGGGAATCCCAGAAATTCCACCCAGTCACAAAGATGCAGCAGTCTTTTCAAATTCAAAAACTGCTCGACAAAAGAGTCATCCAAGCAGTCACACCAGACCAGACAGGATACAGAATTTACTCAAGATTCTATTTAGTACCAAATAAAACAGGGGACTGGGTTCCAAGATGGCTGCACACTAAGTAAGAGCTGGTTTCTAGCTCTTCCTGTGTGAAAACAGAAACTCAGCAGAGAAGGACAGTACACTTGTGTTTATGGGTGAATTTCAGTAACTGGCTAATAAGTACACTGCCTAGATGCCAGGAATAAAGAAATACAGAAGACCTGGAAAAATCAGCTACAAAAAGTGAGCAAGAAACACTGACTAGGGGGAGTTCTGTAGCTGTTCAGCAAAAAGTA
Source organism: Protopterus annectens (assembly GCF_019279795.1). Lineage (NCBI taxonomy): Eukaryota > Metazoa > Chordata > Ceratodontiformes > Protopteridae > Protopterus > Protopterus annectens. Next base: position 339,623,501 of record NC_056742.1, on the reverse strand, counting down.
ATGCAACTTTCAGACATGACCTCCAATAACCTACAGGATATCAACACAAACAACAAATGGCTGGAACAAATGGAAGAAGCTTTAAACAGATATTCAGATGAGATGATAAAGCTATAAAAATTCAGGTCGAAATGAAGAAAAGGCTGGCTGAATATAATAGAATTAGAGGACACAGCATGTATGGAAAACTTGAGATTTTCAGCTATACCAGAGAAGCTGGAAGGAACAGGCTGCATTAAATTTACGAACGTACAAATAAGCAACTGGACTGGTATGCCACAGCAGGACTTGTTAGTTGAAAGGGCATATCATGTGTATGCTCCAAATCAAGCTATAAGAAAGCAACCTAAACCTTTAATAGTAAAGATGCATTCTTACTAGCAGAAAGAGTTAATTTTGTCAAAACTGTGGCAGAAGGACAAAATACCAAAAGTAGGAGACAGAGTGTTTGGAGAGAATGATTACACACTGTAGACCAGGCAAAAGAGAAGTAAATGTATTCCTCGCTTCAGAGAATGTTGAGACGTGGGTGTGAGATTCAAACTGCTGTATCCAGCTGTCAAGGTATTCTTCCCTGGAGGGACAAAATCATTTTCTGATGAAGTGCATACTGAGGAGGAAATACAGAAGTTTGCCCAACAAAAACTGAGGTGTGAAACACAAGGAGATTTGGCTTCTTGTTCCTCTGGTAATAAAGACCAGAGAGAGACTGTACCTGTGAAACCTTTTCCAGTATTTCAACTGGGAAGAGGCCAAGAATTTATTTGGGCTGCAGGTTAGAGATTGCCTTCCCTATCAAGGACTAATATCAGAGTATAGGCAAAGAGAAAGAAATAGGGGGCTCCTAAATGAAAAACCAGCACTAGTAGAGTTTTTAAGAGAATATACAACAGAAGCTGCTGTTGGGCAATTTCATCCGACCACTTTCTAATTGCAGCTTATATTCCAGGGAGCTCCAACGTGATTGCAGACAAATTGAGCAGGACCATCCTAATGCCTCTTGAGTGGTCTGTCAATCCGTTGGTGGTGGAAAAGATAGTCCACCACTGGGGCCAGCCCTGCTGCGATCTCTTCACATCCCCCTGAACAACAAGTGCATGAGCTACTTTGCCCTAATTCCCCCTCCGGGAAAGTTACCAAGAGATGCTCTCCTTCATGATTGGCCCCTCTGGTCTATTGTATGCCTTTCCCCCGATTCCTCTCATATCCCAGTTTCTCAAGAAAGCCAACATGTCGAAGAACAAAATAATTCTCATTTCCCCATTCTGGCCGTATCAGGTGTGGTTTCTCTTTCTTTCACATCATCTAATTTGGAAACCTTGGACACTGGACCCAGATCCAGATCTTTTGTGCCATCCAGATGGACCACTTTCATCAGAATCTTCAAAATCTCAAGCTCACTGCGTGGCTTCTCCAGTTCCAATGATTGTCAAGCATTCTTCTCTCACTTCCCCAGTTCAAAGAATTGTTCTAGCCTCCCACAAACCTTCGACTAGAGGTACTTCAGCAAGTGGCAAAAATTTTCAAAATGTGCTTCAGAGATTAATCTCGATCCATTTTCAGCACTAATTGATAAGGTCCTGGAGTTTTTAACATTGCCTTTTGAAGCAGGAGCATCTGTCTCGACCATATGACTGCATATAGCTGCAATCTGAAATTTTCATAGTGGTTAGAATGATACAATGTTAACGGCCAATAAACTTTGTAAAGCCTTTCTAAAAGGAACTTTGATGTCGAGACCCCCATACAAAGACCCTTCTGCATCCTGGGACTTGAATCTGGTACTTCAGTCTGTAATTAGTTCCCCTTTTCAACCTTCTGTAACTTGCAATCTGAAGCTTTCATCCTGGAAAACATTATTTCTGATAGCTGTTACTTCCACAAGGAGGCTATCTGAGCTATAAGCCTCATCTTGCAACCCTCCAGACCTTGCTTTCAATAAAGACACGGTTTCCTTGTGAACAAATCCTTCTTTTCTACCAAAGATAGTGTCCAAAACCAATATCAACTAGACTATTCAAGTTCCAGTTTTCTACCCCAACTTTTCAAACAAGGGTGAATATTGTTTACATTTACTAGATGTATTTTTACCTTCACAAAACAAAGGAAATCATTGGACCAGTTTGTTTCTCTCTCTTCTGCTACTATAGAAAAACCTATTTCTAAAGTTACTCTGTCTAAATGGCTTAAAGGCTGTATAACTTTCGTTTATAACAAAAAGAAAGTGCAACTACAGGGACCCGTTAAAGCAAATTCAACAAGGGCAGTAACCGCTTCTGCAGTATTTTATTCCAGAGCTTCTATTGATGATATCTGTGCAGCAGCTACATGGGCATCTCCTCCTACCTTTGTTACTCATTACAAGCTGGATCTGGTCTCTACAGGACGAGCGTCATTTGGCTCGATGGTGCTCAGGAATATTCTTCTGTGAGACCTCCCAGGATTTAGGTAGCTGGGGACTCCCACAGTCAAGGTTAAAGTGAAGATTGACAACATCAGATAAAGAAGTTATGTCTTACCATAACGTTACATCTGTGTTTTTGATCTTCACTTATCCTTGACATCCCCACCCTCCTTCCCCTGCCCTTCGGTTTCTTGGTGGAATGGATCTTTCCCAATAGATTGGCTTTCCCTTTTTAGGAAAAAGAGATATGGTCTCTGGTCTGTTACTTCGTTTCTGTCAGTCTTTTATGCAAACTCAATCTAAGGTAATCCTGTGATGAGCATTATGGGTAAAGCTTAGCTCAAGAGTTTTGGAGGGTGCAAGCTGGAATGATGGCCAAGTCATTTCCGATATATGGTATTGAACCCTCAGTCAAGGATAAGTGAAGATCAACAACACAGATGGAACATTGTGGTCAGATATAACTTCTTTTAAACACTTCCCTTCCTTAATATAAGGGAACTTCTTCAGAACTAACTACATATGTTAAACACACCATTTAAAAATTTCAGACAATAAAATTATATGACACCATCATCCAACAGACACTTCAGAACCTTAATTAACCTTAATTAAGATATTTAAGGAAAATATTTAAAAATTAGATAAAACACTTTTTAAGAATAATGCATTATTAAGATACTTTCAGTGAACTGCATATAGCAAGTTATAAAAAACAATAACTCAGATTTATAAAATAACTTATCCAATGAAAGAATTACCGCTTTAAAGCTTTAAGCTGCAGAAAACTACTGAGAGAGATGTGTTCATTTAAACCTAGTGTTGTGTCTGCATTTAATAGGAGCTATCAATACAACTCTAACTTTCTTCCCAATTACCTCCTTTTTCATCAAAGGGAACCTTTTAAAGAATAAAAACATACAAATTTCTTAAAATTGGAACACATTTTGGAATCTTTACCCCTTTTGATTGCATACACATTCTCGTAAAAACCAAATCGCAGAGCTTGTTCAGTTTTCCCTACATAAAAAGATAACCACGTTAAACAATATATTAAGTATACTACTTCCTTTATTCCACAGTTGTATTTTCTATTACAAGAAATAACTTTGGAGTAACTACTGTATTAATAGTATCCAAGATAAACCTGCACTGGGAGCATGGCCAACATTTAAACATACCTTTAATGTGCGAACATACTACATCAAGGTCTTTTGAACTCCTTTCCATAAGCCCTTTCAAATTTTGATTCCTTTTGTACAAAAAAAATGGGGCTATCTCCTAATTTATAAATGTACCCTGTTGATGAAAATACTGCTGACTAATTTAACTCATAAAAGTTCTGAATTTCTCCAGTTCTGTTTCATCAATAATGGGAGTGAAAAATTAGGGGGGATAATCTCTTTCAATAAAAAAATCCCTAAATTTAATAAGCTGTATCTCATGTTGTTAATCTTCTTTCCATTCATCACTGATGGGTTCAGTTCCGAGACCTCAGAACCGAGTCGGCCTAATACCAAGCTCGCACCAGCCAAAAAACTCTCGAGCTAAGCTTCTACTCATAGTGCCCTTCTCCCTGTTACCTCAGATCTCATTTGCCACGTAGCTGTAAAGCCACATTCAAGCCAAGCTGTTGGCTAAGTGGAAAACTTTTGATATCTTTTCTGGATATTTTGTCCATCTGTTATTCCTTGTTGGTAATTTTAATATTTCTTTAACTTTGAAGCTATCTATAGACCTTTTTACACTTCTGCTTCTACCCTTTTGGTAATTTTTAAGTACCATTGGTGGTACGGCCTTTCTTCCTACCCTTGTGGTATTTCTTCTTCTTCCTTTCATCTAACTTAGTGTGTGTTTTTGATATATATTTAGACATAGATATAATAGAACTCTTTGCCTTAGTTTTCTATCTGACTTGTGTGTATTTTGTTAATGATGCCTGATAAAAAGGGCACGCCGGGGTTTAAACATTGGACTTCATGTAAGGGTAAACTGCCTAACAGTGATTCCCATGATGACTGTGTTTATTGTTTGGGGATGCCCCATCTTTCGGTGCAAACCCCCTTGTGTGATTTGTCAAAGTTTTAGTCAGCGCATCTTGAACGAGCCCAAAAACAATCTGATTCTGAAGGGCCTCCTTAAGTCACCCTTTTCAGAAGCCCTTTCTGCGACGGAGGTCTCATCCCCTCCAACTATGGATAAGAAAAGGTCTCACTCTGTTTCCTCTTCACCATCGGGTGACCAGGGCAAACCTGTAAAGTCTAGGGTACCTAAATTGTCCTCAAAGCACAAGTCCGCCTCATCGGCACTGACCTCTTCTGCTCCAACTACAACTATTCCTATATCGATGCCAGCTTCGGCTCCGATACTGTCTACAGCACCGACTATTGACTTTCCAAAGATTACTACAACTTCGGCACCAAGTGCCACTTCGACACAGTGAATCCATTCAATGCCTATCTCTGTGATTACTCTTGCTATTGAACCTTCTTTGTCAGCTCTGAGTGCCCCTTTGGCACAGAGTCCTTTCACAGTTCTGATAATGACAATTTTGATGCCACGTCTCCCAGTCTCCAAACTTGAGACATCTGTGCCGGTAAATTCCACACCATGGACCCAATCCTCTCCATCAACAGATCCATTTTTAGGGCAAGTATACAGTCCATTCCTAGAATGACTTGACTCCTCATTGGGAGTATCCACTAGATCCACCAGAAACCTTTCCGAGTTTGACATGGTGCATCTTGTGGATCAGCTATTGACAGCCAAGGGGATACCCACTTCATCTAGGACCCATCCACCTGCAGGACTTGGTTGGTTTCTCCATGGACTTCATCCTACTCTCCACCTTTGACCATACCGGTTCCAAAGTCTTCAGCACTGACATCATTTTCGGAACTCCCCATCTCAGCACCTGTAGTGGACCTCACTGTCCCTTTGGTCTTCAGTCCCCTCTGAACTGAGCCTTCCTCAACCCTATGATTGGGCTGCAGGTTGTTCGGTTCATGGTAGGTTCCGTCCACGGTACTGGGAGTTCTGTCTGTGCCGATCCTGCTTGAGGTGCCATCTTTGGGTGGGGGTTTGATGGAGTGAGGTGTGACCCTGGTTCTGAGGTTGCCCTTCTCGGTTCTGCACTGCCATCCCTCTTCAGGCAGATCTGCTTTCTGAGCTATGGAGAAGGAACTTGCTTCTCGAAGCATTCTACCGATGTTGGAAATCCAGCCCTCTTTTCCCCTGAGCTACAGCTGACACAGCCACTGCCCTAGGACACTGGGCAGGAAAGTTGCAAGAGAACCCGTTACAGGGTGCCCCCTCTTCTGAGTCTTCCTCAGAAGCCCCCACTGAGGAGCCCCCATGGAAGAGATCATGCAAGAGGAAGCACGTAGACTCCCCTGAAGAGTCACTGACAGAGGATATGGATTTTGTTGACTGTGAAGCATCCCCACGGTCACCCCCTCATGATGTCTCCTTTGGGGACATCCTTGAAATGTTGAAACAGAGGGGTGACTGGAAGCCCACTAACCCTTCTTCTGTGGAGTCCGTGTTTCTGCAGGCTTTCAATGCCTGGCCATCTACCTCTTGGGGTGACCCCACCTGCAGACGAACTGGTATAACTCGTGGTGCAGCACGCCTGGAAGAACACTGATACTGTTGAGTCAATCCCTCGGAGACCTGACAAGATACTATCCCCCCCCTGAGAAGAACTCTCATTCGTCAAGAGGTTTACCAGTCGATGCTATGGTGGTGGTAGCAGCCACTAAAAAGGATCTCACCGAAGAGAGTCATACTGTTCATCCATCCAACAGAGAGTTCCGGGCTGTGGACAGATTAGGGAAGCGAGTTTTTGCTTCAGCGCCTTTAGCCATACAGTCTCTGAATTACTTGGCACATTTTATGAGGCTCCAAAGAGACTTGGTTTCCAATCTCTCTGGAACACTCACAGGAAAGGTGTCTGACGAGGTAAGGGATAAAGTTGCCTCGCAGCTCGCAGCCCTGGAATCAATTTCCAATTCGTCCATGAGGTTGCTCTCACATGCAACCGAAGGGGCGGCTAGAGCAGCAGGTTTAGGCATAGTTATGAGAGGGTCTATATTATAATATTGACATCTTAAAATGTCAACTCTCACTTGTTCGACATGAAAATGTTAAACTCCAAGGTTCCCGAACGGCCAAATCACAGATTTCTTTCCAACAGAAAGAAATCGGTCGGCTGTTCTGTTACACCTGCCCTTTCTCTGACTGTAGTGTGGTCTCGGAGTTAGAATATTTAGTTAGGGGGTGTGGGGGGCAAAGCCCCCCACTTAAATATGTTTGTTTTTGTGTGGCGTTGGTGTTTGGCCAACCGATTTCTTTCCTTTGTAAAGAAATCGGTGATTTGGATGTTCGGGAACCTTGGAGTTCGACATTTTCATGTTGAACAAGTGAGAGCCAACATTTTAAGATGCCGATATTATATTATAGACCCTTATGAGATGCCATGCCTGGATATGCCTCTGTGACTTTGCGGACCCTTTCAAGTCTTCCTTCCTGAATGCTCCAAATGAAGCATCTTCCCTTTTTCTCCCCAAGATGAGGGACATCCTGGCCAGGTGTGAGCAGGATGGTAAGACCCTGTCTGCCATAGGTCTACATTTTTTCCAATCCTCAACATTCTTTTTCCGGGAACCAGAGGAGCGGAAAAATGTGGCACAAAAAATCTCAGGGTCCTTTCTGTGCCACACGTGGCAATGATACCTTCAGGGGCTGAGGGGGTAACAATTCTGGAAAATGCCCTTACAAAGACAGAGGAGGTCTGCATAATCAGGGATCCAGGGATTCTTTCTCTGGGCAGCCTTACCAGCGCTCCTAAAAAGCGGCTTGGTTGCTTTCCTCTGGAAGCAGTCGGGGGACGTTTCTCTCTGCACCACACTGCCTGGCATTCAATGACTTCTGACCGTTGGGTGCAGAAGATCATACCCAGAGGCTACACCATTCCCCTCATCACTTATCCAAAACTTCCCAATGTTCCACCCAGTCAAAGGGAAGAACTAGCTGCAGAAATAAACAAGCTGTGTCAAAAAAAGAGTCATGCAAATAGTCCCATTAGACCAATGCGGATCTGGATTCTATTCAAGATACTTTTTGGTGCCAAAAAAGAGAGGGGACTGGAGACCAGTTCTGGATCTCAGCAATCTGAACAAGTCCATTGCCCAAATGAAATTCCGGATGGTCACAGTTCAGTCCATTCTCCCTTTTCTAAGGGAAGGCAATTGGATGTGCTCGATAGATCTCCGGGACGCGTATTACCACATCAAAATGGACAAACGCTCCAGGATTCTACTTTGCTTCTGGCTAGGAGTCAATCACTACCAATTTTGGACTCTCTCCAGCCCCCAGAGTGTTCACAAAGTGCATGGCAGTGGTCACAGCTCACTTGAGGCTGCAAGGATTCTGGGTGTTTCCATATTTGGATGATTGGCTCCTTACCGCCCCCACTAAGCATCTTCTGGTAACAGCCCTGCAATACACCCTTTACCTGGTGATAATTTTGGGGATAACGATAAACTGGGAGAAATCCAACCTTGCTCCAACTCAGAACATAGAATTCATTGGAGCAGTCTTCAACACCCGTTCTTGTCTGGTGTCTCTCCCAGCTCACAGACTTCAGAGGTTGAGGCTTCAGCTCCGGGTGATACTCTATCAAAACAAAGCCTCAGCAAGGGAGGTTCTTTAGGTTTTAGGATCCATGGCAGCTTCCATACCAATACTGCCTCTTGCAAAACTGCATATGCAAATACTTTAATGGCTTCTGCTATCTCAACAGTTTCAGAATTACCACCCTCTATGCTTTCAAATTCAGATAACCAATTGCTGCAAGCAGGACTTTCTTTGGAGGATGAGGCCAGACACAGAACTTTGGAGCAGTCCATTCCATTCCCCCCAACCCAAGGCCATTGTGACCACGGATGCTTCCCTGATACGGTGGGGGGGCATTTCCAGGGAAAGACAGTCCAAGGCGCATGGTCCATTTTGGAGGCCAACCTGCATATCAGCATTCTAGAACTGAAATTGGTGCTGTTAGCATTGCAAGCATGCAATCTGTTCTTCCTTCTGGAATGATCGCAATTCAATCAGACAACATGTCAGTAGTCTGGTATATCAACAAGGAAGGAGGAATCAAGTCCTATCCCCTGTGTCAAGAGGCCATGAGAATTTGGCAGTGGGCGATAGCTTCCAACCGCTTTCTGATAGCAATGCATATCCCTGGGAATTCCATTGAGATTGCAGACAAGCTGAGCAGATGTATTCTCCTGCCTCATGAGTGGTCCCTCAGTCCCGACGTAGAGGCAAAAAATTTCAGCCGTTGGAGACAGCCTTGCTGCAACCTATTCGCCTCCCCATCAAACAACAAATACAGCAGCTATTTTGCCCTATTCCCCCCACAAGGGGAGTCCCCGAGGGACACTCTGTTTCATGATTGGCCCACGGGACTGCTATATGCCTATCCCCCATCCCTCTGATTCCCCAATTCATAAAGAAAGCTATTCGGTTGAAATGCAAAGTGATCCTCATAGCCCCCTTTTGGCCTTGATAAGTCTGGTTCCCCTTCCTTTGGCCTCATCTATTATGTTGACCGTGGATTCTGGACCCTTTTCCAGACCTGATTTCTCACCCCCAAGGGTTGAGTCACACAAATCTATCCAGTCTGAAGCTGACAGCTTGGTTTCTCCACTTCCATTAATCTCCAGGCAGGATAAACTTTCCTCACCTGTACGTGCCATTATCCTGGCCTCTCACAAATCATTCACCAGAAGACTATATCTAGACAAATGGAAGAGGTTCCGTGTTTGGTCTAAGAAAAGGAGGCTAGACCCGTACTTGGCTCCAGTTACAACAGTTTTACAATATCTGTCAAAATTCTTCAAAGATGGAGCTGCAGCTTCTACCATATGAGTACATCTAGTGGCTATCTCTAACTTTCATAATGGGTTGGATAATTCTTCCCTCATCTCTCTTCGGTTATGCAAAACTTTTCTTAAAGGGATCTCTCACATTAAACCTCCAATCAGACAACGTACAGAGCCATGAAACCTTACGTTAGTTCTTCAGTCCTTAACTCAACCTCCTTTTGAACCTGCAGCAAAGTGTGACTTCAAATTTTTATCTTGGAAGTCCCTTTTCCTGGTAGTTATCACGTCAGCCAGATGAATTTCAGAGCTTCAGGCATTATGCATTAAAAGGCCCTATTTAATCTCTTCCACAAGGACAGAGTATCACTCCGGACAAACCCATCTTTTCTCCCCAAAGTTATTTCAGATTTTTCCATCAATCAGACCATGGATTTGCCAGTATTTTTCCCAAATTTCACTAATAAAGGGTAATACTGTCTACATTCTTTGGATGTACACAGACAACTGAGGTTTTATTTAGACAAAACCAAAGCAATACGTAAGACTGACCAACTCTTCATTTCCTTCTCTGGACCTAAAATGGGAAATTCTGTCTCCAAGGTCACTTTATCTAAATGGCTGTGGGACTGCATATGCTACATCTATTAATTTGTGAAAAAACCTATGCCACAGAATGTTAAACCCAATCTACCAGATCTATGGCAACGTCTGTAGCCTTCCATTCGAAAGCCTCTATGGATGATATTTGTGCAGCAGCCACATGGGCTAGCCCCACACTTTTATGAATCATTACAAATTGGATGTGGTCTCCAGAGGGAGAGCTGCCTTCGGCTCAATGGTGCTCAGGAATGTTCTTCCATAAGGGCGCCCAAGGGACATAAAGTAACTGGGGATTCTGTCCCATCAGTGATGAATGGAAAGAAGATTAACAACATCAGATAAAGAAGTTATGTCTTACCATAACATTCCATCTGTGTTGTTCATCTTCTTTCATTCATCACTTCCCACCCTCCTTCCCCCTCCAAAGGCTCCTGGGGGATACTTTGGGTCCAAGTGGTGAGTTAGGGCATTTGCACAGAAATGTCCTCTGCTTTACTAATACAAGATGGGCAAACTTGATCTGAGGTAACAGGGAGAAGGGCACTATGGGGAGAAGCTTAGCTCGACAGTTTTTTGGCTGGCGTGAGCTTGGTATTAGGCCGACTGGGTACCGAGGGCTCAGAACTGAACCCATCAGTGATGAATGAAAGAAGATCAACAACACAGATAAAACGTTATGGTAAGACATAACTTCTTTTTTCAAACTTTGAATCATCTGAAACAAGCTTTGAGAACCTTACCATCTTGCTATTAACTAGATGTGTCTTTTGCCATATGGGGTGGCTGCTTGAAAAGTGTAAATATCTATATGGCAAAGGTCCTTGGTTATAAGAACTTCCAAATAGCTAATTTCCACAAAATGTTTCTCACAAGTAAAAGTTAAAAAGTTAACAATGTTATTTATGTGTTGACAACACACCCCAAAGAGATGACTCAGTAGTCAGGGACTTGGGGACAGACAAACAGTAATGTAGCCTTTGATCATCATGTGTCTACAATAGTGAGGAAAGCATTCTATGTTGTGCTACTTATAAACAAAGGTATGATATCTAGGTCCAAGGAAGTCATTGTTCCACTGTATTTGGCATTCATCAGACCTGTCATTGAGTACAATGCCCTCTTTGACATGTACCTAACCAGGCATATCCAACAACTGGAATGTCCACATAGGTTCTTCACTAAAAGAATACAAAGAATAAGTAACATGTCCTATGCAGACTCCGCCAAGGCTCATCCCTTTTTTCTGTCTCTTACAGGATGTTGAGGGGAGATCTAAGCCTGGCATACAAGGCATTGTCAGACCCTACTCTGATAGAGCTCCTTAATAGCCACAAAATAAACAGCACCGGAATTTCCCATTCTAAAGACTTAAATCTTGTCTGTGATATAAACAGGACCTGCTGTAGATACAGGTATGTATCCCAGACTATCCCTTCTCTGGAACAAGCTCTCCGTCTATGTGAAGCAGAGCTCCTCCCTAACCCAATTCATGTGTAACTTGGACAACTGGATAGGGAACAGGAGATTCATCCCTGATTTGCCACCTATGTCTGTAATGAACACAGGCAGCCTGTAAATAGTTCATCTCCCAGGCCCCTGCTTGTAAATGTTTCATCTCCCAATCCCCTGCTTACTCTTATCAAGGGTATCAGAACTTGTCAAAGAATTGGGATGCATGGCTAGACTTAAAAAGGCCCTTGCAGTCATTAGCCTAGTAAACATCTATGAACCTATGAACCTATTGAAAAAAAAATTGTTACATATTTCCAAAGAACCAAACCAGAAGATAAAAATGTCCAGATATCTTAGGTATGCAGATATGGAAGTACTTAAATCACTGCCAAAAATGTAACAATCTTCTCACACCCACATAACAATATTAGCAAAGATAGGTGCTGTAGAGGCCCCCATTGTTACCCCTTTTGTTTGTTGAAAGAATACACCATCAAAATAGACAAAGTTGTTCTTTTAAACAATGATCATATAATCTTCCAATAATAAAATGTCCTCCTGGGTTAGGGCTTTGTCAGTTTCAGTACTTGATGGAACCATTCAATACCAATGTCTTGAGGGGTTAATTAAAACAAATCTCTCACATATAATGTTACAAATAAACTTTTGTCAGAAAATGCAACAAAGGATAGTTTGTGCAAAAAAATCATATGAATTTTTTTAAACATACGTGGCTTGTCTAAATGGAAATGATTCATTTTTTGTCTACTAAAGCACCTAAAGTTCTGTTTTAGGACCAGAAAAAGCCACAATATATCTTAATGGAGGACCACTTTGAATTTTGTGCACCTTTGGGGTTTCAAAATTGGAGGGAATAACTGGCTGGTGTATCTTCAGAAAATTCATAAAGTCACTACTAAACTCATACTCTACATACAAACAGTTTAGCCACAAATCTGCTTTCTTGTAGACAAGATTAATTTCATTCTTTGAAAAGTTGTCTATAGAATGCTCCATCATGCAAAAATTCAAGCATCTGCCCAGCATAGAATAAACATGAGCACTAATTGAGGACTACCAAAACGTAAATAAAAAAGAAAGCCGCATAGTAATGGCAGTTCATTATTACCAATCCACTTCCTTTTTTGGTTTCATAATCCTAATGAATTTATCAGTGGACAAAGTATATAAAATTCTTCTCAAATCCTCTGATAGATTAAAAAATGTTTTTTTATATTTACTTTCTAAGTTACAAATATCATGTTCACATAACTTCTAATATATTAAGATAGGGGCAAAAGGGGAGAGTTAAATACACTGGACTTTCTAAATATTTCACCTGTGTGTTTACACTCATTGTTTGAAAAAGGTATGTTCATTTTAAGTTTCCTCGTGCGCAAGTTGAGCTCTACTAATGTATGCACTACATTTATGTCCTTTGTAGGGACAAAGTAAAAACTTTTTGGAGCAGTTTAATAAAATTGTCATTTATGTCTACGTGACTGTAGTTGTAAATATTAAAATCCCAAATCTGACCTGACACCCCCCAGTGATAAGGATGGGAAATACTTTGCAAGATTTGTGAAAATTTGTATTCTTCTGCAACACTTATTTTTAGAATTCTTAATTGTCAAGCTCACATATTAAAGGTTATGCCTGTTTCTTTTGAGAATATGAGGAACATTGTAGCTTTTTTTCCCTCTTCCGAGGAAAAATCATCTTTGTGTAATCTTACTGCTTCTGTGTCTTAAGTAATTAAACACTCTTTAAAGTGATCTTATGATTCAGCTGATGCCACTTCCAAACATGCTGCTACTGGAACTGTCATGGAAGGTTTGCTTGGTTGCAAAGACAAAACCTTCCTGAGAATGTTAGAACTAAAATTGTAAACTCTTCCTTAGATAGAGAAGTTGTGTTTGGACTATCTTCTGCAGAGGTCCTTAAAAGGTGTGATGAGAGAGGGAAGCTGATTCAGGAGTTTCTTGGATTTTTTTAGTCTTCCTTCTCTATATCTGTCAAGGGTGTTATACCTATTGCTGCACCATTTTATAAAAAGCAAAATAAGCAGGCACAGTAAGCTGCTGGCAAGCAGACTTCTAAAAAGCAATGGCAAAGGGCTCCAAAATGAAAGGAGGAGCCCCCAGAAACAAGGACAGTCCAACAAGTCTAAATGACTATTTACAGAATACCCCCCAAAAAACTTCCCACCTTGGCAAGCCTTTAACATTTCCCACAAATCTAGTTCTCCATTTCTCTCTTTGGCAACAGATAGTATAGAAAAATGGGTTCTGATTGTGATTCATCAGGGGATAGAGATGGTAGTAGGAATCTGTTCACCCTTTTCAGGGAATTCCTCCTTATCTACCATATCAAACTTCTTTGTTTCCTCCTGTCATTCAGCGTCTGCTACTCCAGTAAGTGATAGAAGCTGATCCTCCATCTCACAACAGAACAGATTTTATTCAAAAGTACAAAAGAAAAAATCTTTATGGAGATCATTTTAGATGTTTCTTTTCTAAACCAGTTTGTGAAACTTCAGAATAGTATCTATTCATGACCTGTTTCCTCACATTTCTCTAAGTTCTTTAGTAACCCTAGATTTAAAAAAATGCTTACTATCACATTTGTATAGAACTAGATTTCAAATGTTTCTTAAGAGATGTTCACTGTTCCAAGGGTGTTCACAAAGTGTCCAGCTCCAGTGATAGCCTATTGCAGACTGCAAGGTATTCACATTTTCCATATTTAGATGATGCACTTATCTTTACAAAGGTGTTTCAAAGTGTCAGGAATCTCTCACTTGGGTGACAGCTCTCCTCAGACTGAGGGTTTCAGAAGAACATTCAAAAGTCATCTTTGATTCCTTTCCTCGGGATTGTTTTCCTGGGATGTCTCCTATATACCTCAGTTCAAAGAGCTTTTTCTCCACCAGAAAAGTTCTATTTGTGAGTTTTCCCAGTCAGACCAAATCCTCAAAAAGGGTTTCTCACGATACTAGGTTTCATGGCACCCATGATTCTCTGGATACCTTTACCCAGACTTCATATGGGAAAATTCAGTAGTACCTAAAATCAGTATAGTATCAATATCAGCATCCTCTTCATTCCAAATTCCTGGCTGAGATTTGTAAAAAGGGAATTCCTTTGGTGGAAAGACCAGTTTTATCTGAATCCGCATTTCTCATTTTCCCTTCCGGCTCCAGTACAGTCTGTAATTACAGATGCCTCAGACTTTGGTTGGAAAGCAGTGTCTATGTGAGCAAAAGTGGTGGGTCTATGGATAAAAAAAGAGACATGAAAATACATAAAAGTAAAAGAAATGCTGGCAGTAATAAATGTACTCAGCTTTCTCAATCATCTGTGGTTCCCAGGACAATACCACAGTAATGTGGTACATAAACAAACTGCAGAGAACAAGATCTTATCCTCTGAGCTGACTAGCCATGGTAGCATGGGATATAGATTTTCTGGATAATCTCACTATACAGGCATCTTACATCCCATCAGAGCAAATGTACTGGCAGGCAGCTGAGCAGGACCAAGATAAACACTCCTAAATAGAAGTTGAATCAGGGTTTTCCAAGAATTGCTCCAGCTTTGGGGAACACCTCAGACATATCTCTGTTTGCCTCCATTCACAACAATCAAATTCCAAAATTCTGATCTATAGGTTCAGAAAACAGATGCCTTTTCTTTTCCTTGGACAGGGATATTCCTGTATGCTTTTTCTGCTGATATCCAGGATTATTACAGTGATTCATAAGGACTCTCCAGAGATCACTATGGTGACTCCGTTCTGGCCCAGGCAACAGTGGATCTGATGTCCTTTTCATTCTTCCTCACTTTTGGGTTACAGATCCGATGCTCGGATCCAATTCAGCTGCATTTTTCAGCTCATTCCTCTACCTACAATGCTCTATACTCTACCCATCTTCCTCAGATCTCATTTGCTGCCATTGCTGACAGGTGTAATTTCTTCAGTCTGGAGTTCGAGAGAGTTTTTTTTTAATATTTCTAAGTCATTTTCCAGATAAGTTCTATAATATTCTTTTTCTCTTTCCTACTCTCTACCTCTCCTCCCACTAGTTTTCACAAGCATTATGCTTTTTGAATTAACCTTCCTGTGTTGCTCTGACTATAGCCTTCTTCTTTTTTCTCCTTTTGTAACTGTTTATTGGGTGCTTGTCCATTTATGGATAGTTCTTTTTTTCTCTCTTTCACTTTCATTCCTTAGTTAAAAAGAAAAAGAAAACGTTTTCTCTACTTTGGTGCAGTTGTGGGCACATACTGGTATTGCTCCTTTATCTCTGACCATGTCAGACAAACCAACAGTCTTTAAGCACTGTTCAGAATGCGGGTATAAAAATCCCACATTCTGATGCACACAGTAAATGCATGTACTGTTTGGGTGATAAGCATTTGCACTCGGCTTGTGACATATATGAAGGTTTTAATCCCAGAGCAATAGCTGACTGCAGAAATAAACTAATTTTAAAAGCACTATTGCCTTCTTCCTCCTCCGCTTCACCAGTGGCTCAACTGTCCTCTAAATCTCTGCTTGGCTCATCAGATTCCAAGAAGTGCCCTCACAACTTTTTATCTTTTGATATTTAGAACCTGCATTTGAGCAGGTTTCTGCTTGTCTGTACCAAGATGAACTGAGGTGTTCTACCAGCCACAACTCTGTGCTGAGATACCAGATGACCAGAGGCTTCTGAGTTTCCAAAAAAACATAAGTTGCCTGTTTTTTTTGTTTGTTTGTTTGTTTATTTATACTATTTACTGCACTTTTTTCTTGCCTGCCTTTTACACTGTATTTATTTACTGTGCACTAAACTACACTGTTGTACTGCAAATGTCTGCTTTATTGTTCCTGTTAAATTGAATTTTATTGCTGTTTTCACTGTTTACAAAGCTTTTTTGTTAGTTTCACTGTTTAAGTATTTACTGGTATTTTTCACTGTTTTTAAGCTACATGTTCAGGTTTTCCTGCCAAGCAGTGTTTAAATAACTGATCTATTCACTGTTTAAAACATTCTTTAGTACTTCCTTGCTGATTTTCTGCTGTTTTTAATGATTTTTAGTGTCTCACTGCTATTTTGCTGTTGTTTAAACATTCTCTAGTGTTTCCCATTGAAACTAGAGTAGCTAGTAGCTGTAGCATAGTCTAGATACAGGCTTGCTGCTTCTGGAACTGTTTGTGGTGGTTTGTTTGTTCTGAGCATGTTTTCCAGGCCATCTTCGATTGGAAGGGGCCTATCTGCACTTTTGTGAGAGAATTGTGCTGATTGTGATCTATCTGGTAAAGGGAGGTTGGTATATGACTTGGAATAACCTTCCTCATTGGTCCTTTTGATTCTTTTTAAAGCTTCTTTCAAGTTTTTAACTTCTGATATTTAGGTCCTGCATTTGAACAGGTTTCTGTTTGTTTGCGCATTGTGCAGCACCACACACTGCTGTGCAGTTGTGCGCCAAAGCCAGACAGTTAAATTTAACAAATTTTCCCTAAAATCCAGGCAGAAATATCCATCCATTGAGCTCCTCCATGATCGATTCTGAATAGCCACCCCTAGTGACAACAGTCTTCAACCTAGCATTATGGACAGTTGGTCTATCCTGTTTCTCCTGCTAACCTTGTTGACTTGGATCTCTTGAAGCAGTGTAGCAATTGCTTCAGGTACTCAGACAACCCTCTACTAATAACACACTCTAGTACAGAGTGCAAGAGATGTATTTACACCAAGAATCTAGACTCCATGCTGTCTCTCACTCAGAACAGTAGCACAAAGAAGGTTGTCAAATCACCCACCACTACATATGCACATAGTATCACTACTCTTACACATACCACTAGTCATATACTCATACACATAGTACGCATCAAACATGTAAATCCATATATGTGGAGCTTCTCTCAAAAAATTTACTGAAACACCAGAGACGACCAAAACACAAGACTGCTACAACTAACACAGTCCCCACAGCACCAATGACACATAGCAACACCAGTGTTTCACCTACCAAGCTAGTAAGGCGTAACACTAAAAAACAAATTTTCTTGTCATTGGAAACTCAATAGTGAGACATGCGGATGTCCCACTCACCATGCTGTGTGGTGCCAGGTTTTGTCAGATCACCCATGCACTCGGGTCTCTCAGCAACAAGTACCGTTATGATTCTGTCATAGTTCATGTTGGTGTGAATGACCTGAGATATACCTCACTAGACTGGATGAAGAGAGACATGGCTGAGCTCTCTTGAGTATGTGTGCCAGGAAGATATGTCACTATCCTTGAGCAGCATATTACCTTCACCTAGAATGATGCCACAGTATAAACAAAAAATGATTGATTTCAATATTTGGCTCAGTTTTTGCTATCATTCAAAGGAGATCCAGTTCCTATCAGCCTGAGAAATCATGGTTGACAAACCTTGCTGCCTTCCCAGAGACATTTTGCACCTGGCATCTCTAGGTTTTTAGCTGCTGGCAAAGGCTCTGCCTCCCCCATAGTGCCTTTTGTAGGCAAGGTCACAAAAACAACATTACTATTTTGAAGTTAACCAATCAGAAGAAAATAAAGGTCATGCTGCCCAATGCTAGGAGCTTAAACCCCTGGAAGCACTTCTATCACTACAAGATGTAGATGTCTGTGCAGTCACAGAAACCTGGTTCAAGGCCTCAGACAATACCCCAGCCCTGTAAGGCTACAATGCCTTCCACACCTTTAGACTGCAAAATGAACATGTGAAAACCAAAGGAGACAGTGTTACAATCTATACTAGAGATAAATTAACCTCTCGTCTAGTTAGACTGGACAACTCCATGGAGTTACTCCAGGTGCAGATTATGGTGGGTAAGACCCCATTCAAGTCATAGCCAGTTCTAGATCTTCCTCCATAGGCTACAACACAAAGAAGCCTACTTGACCAAACTGGAGACAATCCAAATTTTACTGTACACACTGGTTATGGGGGATTTCAATTATCCCACCATCAACTGGGAAACCTACGCTAGCCCTAATTCGCTAGCGCAAAAATTCCTTGATTTTGTTAATTCAAATGCCCTGGAACAAATTGTCCATATGCCGACAAAAGGAACAAACATTCTGGATCTGGTCCTTTCCAACATGTCAAACAGATACACTGCAGCAACTGTCGGAACCTCATTAGTTAAAACTGACCACAAATCAGTCACCTTTGAGCTGCCACTAACTCCAGTACTCATAAAGGGTGAAATCAGACTAAAAGACTTCACCAAGGCAAACTATACCCAAGTAGGTAAAGGTATAAATGCATTCCAAGCCCCACTCCAAGCTGGAAGTGGTAACTGCACTGAAACTTACACTAAAGCCCTGTACAATCACTTGCATAAGTGTATAAACTTAATTGTACCAGAAATAGTCAAAGCCAGAGGCCCAAGTAAAAACAAGCTGCCATGGTGGACATCCAGTGTCAACAAACTTTACAATAAATGCAAAAATTTGTCCAAAAAAACAAAGGGAAGGCCCCAACAATGGAAAAGCACCTTCTTCAGCCTCAACAGGCAAATAAGACAACTTTTCAAATCCTCCAAGAGCTCCTTTGAGAGAAACTTAGCAAATACAGTAAAGGACAACCATAAGGCCTTTTACAGCTATGTACGTAACCTAAAGGGTAGGACCCAAGCAGGTGCAGAACTAGTCCTCAATGGTATCACAAACAATGACCATACAGAGATAGCACACCTGCTAGTGGATAGGTTTGGCAAAAATTTCACTCCTTTATCCCCTCCTAACTTACCACAAGATCAAGGGGCTCCAACTTGTGCCTTACACAGTCCGACTAAAGTCCCTGTCACTGTACTCCGTATCATATAGATTTCTTAGGGGAGACTTATGCCGGGCCTACAGTGCAATCCAAGACCCAAACCTAATGAACTTGCTGCATATCCATAAATCATATGGGACTAGGGCTACCCATTCCAAGGACCTAAATATGGCCTGTGACTTAAATAAGACATGCTGGAGGGACAGATTTATCTCCCAGCAACTGCCACATCTTTGGAACAGGCTACCAGTTCATGTGAAACAGAGCACCTCCATGACACTGTTCAAAAGGAACCTGGATGAGTGGATGGGGCACCATAAATTCTTACCATGAATAGAGCCCTCAACCCTCCTGGATATGGACAGTCATCACTAAATGCAGTCTTGGGTATTGACTAGCATTTGTATTGTATTACATTGGGATGAAATGACTAGGGTTAAAATGACCTCCGGGTTGATAGCCAAGTAATCTCCTATGATCCTACAAGTCTTCGAGGGGTACTTTGGAACCACTTGCAAAGTTACCTAAATCTACAGATCCAAAGGTATTGAATCTGACACCGACATCAGCTCCAGTAGATCCAAAGCGTTCCTCAGATCTGGCAGGAATTGCTTTGCCTTTGTCTTCTTCTAGGCCTTCAGCTCCCTCCTCAGATCCTAGCTCCTCAGATCCAAAAGTTAGGAGCTGAACTCCTGAACTGTCTATTAGGTCAGTGTCCCCAACCTTACCATCTAAAATCCTATGAACTCCAACCAGACATGCCAGACTGGAATCAGTGGCTTCCTCTAGATCCTCCAGGAGCCTGTCTGAACTAGATAAGGAAAGGATGATGCCAAGGTTTTTCAGAACCCAGATTTAGATGGGGATTTTACCTATTCCATCCAATCTCAGATATGTCAATACTCTTGTGACTAAAGCTAGATCTCTTTCTCCAATCTGACCTTTCGTTTTAGAGCCCCAGGATCATGGACAACAGAAATAGTTGGTGGGTGTTGGATCTAAGGAAGCTCTCTTCCCTGACTCCAGCAGTTACCCTGACTAGCTCTGCTCTGAGATCTTCATATCACAGTGGGTCTCAGATCCATGATGTCAGCATCAGATCTGGGGATGGGGGTTCGGCTCCAACCTTGTCAGATCTGTCCCTTCCCCTTGGAGCTTCAGCACTTGACAGCTTGGGTCCGATTCTACCTGGAGACCTCGGACCAGGAGTTGTCCCTCCCCCTTTTTCCTCGATGACTTCAGCTATGAGGGGGTTGGGAAGGCTTTCTCCAGGTCTGTCAGCTTTCCACATTGTGGAAAGGGTCTTCTCTTCTCACAGAGATCCGACTTCTCAGATCTGTGACCCTCCCTGTCTTGCCTCATTGGATCTGAGTGCTGAGCCCTTCATACCTGTCCAGGATCAGCACACCTGGAGAAATCTCCAAGACATTCCCATAGAGGGAGTTCCCTCCTCTTCTTCTGACACCTCCCCTGAACATCCTGCAGAGGAGGTTCCTCGCAAGAAGACATGCAAAAGGAGGCACATAGACTCCCCTATGGAGTCCTTCACTAAAGACACAGACTGTGATGAGGGAGAAGGATCCCCAAGATTAGCACTGGAAGATGTTTCCTTTGGAGACATTTTGGAGATCAGCCCAAACTCCTTCTGAAGAGTCAGTGTTTTTGGAGGCTTTTGGCATGGGCTCGTCTACGTCTTCGTTAACCCCCCAGCAGATGACCTCATAGATTTAGTCTCCCGCTGGGCGTGGAAGGAACTGGACACCATCAAACCAATCCCTAAATGTCCTGACAAATTTTTATCCCCCCAGGGACTGTCTACACTGGACCAAGGGCATACTGGTATATGCTATGGTTGTGAAAGCAGCTACCAAAAAAGAGCTAGCCGAGCAAAGCTCAACTGTCCATCTGCCAAACAGGGAGTTCAGAGTGATGCACAGATTTGGTAAGTGTGCTTATGCCTCAGCTACCTTCTCACTGAGAGCATTAAATTATCTTGCACATTTCCCTTGTATGCAGAAAGATCTGGTCAAAGAACTTTCTGAATCTCTAGCAGAGACCATGTCGGTAGAGGACTTCAATTGGCTACTCTTTCTTCCATATCTGATTCATCCGTGACGCTCATCTCCCATTTAGCGAAGGGCAGCTCATGGGCAGCCAAATCAGGTATTGCTATTAGAAGACATTCCTGGGTGCCTTTCAAGGCATCCTTTATGAATGCTCCCTTTGATGGCTCTTCTTTGCTTGGGCCATTGGTCAAAGATACTCTAACACAACAAATCAAAAATAACTTTCTTGGGTGGCATAAGACAGGGAACCTTGTTGGCTAGGCTTACGTAGGCCCTTGGGCCAGTAGCCTAGTACCTACCTATGAACCTAGTGTCATTGTCTCCCCATCACATTCAAATACTGAAAGACCAAGTACAAACAATCCTAGACCTCCCATCTCCACCGGCGAAATTAATACTTCAGGGTCTTGGGTCTATGGTGGCTGCCATAAATCTTATTCCATTAGCAAAGTTTTTTTATGCAAGTCCTCCAGTGGACCCTAGCTGTTCAATGGTCATTTCTTTACCAGTCTCTATCTGTTCCTATCAAATTAACACCAATTTGCAAGAGGACCTCTATCTGTTCCTATCAAATTAACACCAATTTGCAAGTGGCATCTACTATGGTGGACTCTTTCTTTTGACCTGCTCCTCGGCAGGCCTTTTCTGCTTCCTTTCCCCACAGGCACTGTGACCATGAACACTTCCCAAATGGGGTGGGGGGCATTTCAAGAGAAAGATGGTCCAAGGCACATGGACTCACATACAGACCAGATTGCCTATCAATGTTCTGTAGATGAGAATGGTCCTCTTAACATTCCAAACCTTTCAGGATGTTCTCCCTTTAGGAACTATTGCAATTCATACAGACATGCCAGTAGTCTGGTATACTGACAAACAAGGAGGAATCCATTCACATCCTTTGTGAAGAGAGGCTATGAGGATCTGGGAATGGTTGATATCTTCAGACTGATTTCTGATTACAACTCACATATCAGGGAGATCCAGCATTCTTGCAGCCAAACTCAGCAGGTCCATTCTGATCCCTCATGAGTTCTCCCTCAATCAGTCAGTAGCAAATTTGACTTTCAGTCGTTGGGGCTACCCGACCTGTGACCTCTTTGAGTCCCCTCAAAACAACAAATGCAGTAGGTACTTCACTCTGATCCTCCATCTTGGGGAGTGCCCAATGGATGCTCTAGTTCATGATTGGTCCTCCAGTCTCCTGTATGCTTATCCTCCATTACCACTGATTCCAACATTTCTACAGAAAGCAAAATGGTTGAAGAGTTCAGTGATCCTTATTGCTCCTTACTGGCCTCATCAGATTCAGCTCCCCTTCCTCTGGTCTCACCTAAAATATCTTCTATGGATACTGGAACCCAGACAAGACCTCCTTTCTCACCCATCAGAAGGCATACATCATAATCTATCCACCCTCAAACTGACTGCTTGGTTACTCCAATTTCAGTGATTGTCAAAAGATCCAGACTTTCTTCCCCTGTTTGAAACAGTCTTGACTTCTCAGGAAAGCTTCTACTAAAAAAAGAATACAAAAGCAAATGGAAAAGATTTGCTATTTGGGCCACCAAGGAAAACACTGATCCTTTCTCAGCTCCAATCTGAGCAATCATTCTTTTTCTTACTTCTCTCGTTGAGGAAGAGGCTAGTTTTTCTACAATTAAGATTCAACTGTCAGCCATATCTAATTTTCATGCTGGAGATTCTTTGGGGTGCCTGTCCATGTCTAGATTATGTAAAGCCTTCAAGAAAGGAATTTCCCTGCTTAGACCCCCGATTAAAGACTGCCTCCTCCCATGGGATCTCACTGTTAACCACCAAGGCCTAACTCAGAAGCCCCTTGAACCAGTAGCAATTGTGAAATGAAGTACCTTGCTTGGAACACTGTCTTTTTGGTGGCCATCACATCAGCTAAAAGAATTTCTGAAATTCAGGCACTATCATCAAACCACTTTATATTATCTTTCATAAAGACAGAGTTTCCCTTTGTACAAATCCCTCATTTATGCCTAAAGTAGCTATAGAGTCTAACATTAACCAGGCCATACAATTGCCAGTTTTCTTCCCACATTTTGCCAATAAGGGTGAATATCTGTTACATCTTTCTGATATTCACAGGCAACTATGTTTTTATCTTCTCAGAACAAAACAATGCCCGCAATCCGACAAGTTATCCGTGTCCTTTTTACACAACCGTCTAGTCCACGCAGTATCTAAGGTTACACTAACTAAATGGATTATAGACTGCATATCACTGATTTATTCCAGAAATGGTCTGAGGTTGCCTTGTCCTCCCAAAGCCCATTCTGCTAGATAAATGGCTACATCAGCTGCTTTCTCCTCTAGAGTCTCCACTGATGATATCTGCGCAGCAGCCACTTGGTCAAAATCTCATACCTTTGTGACACATTACAAATTGGACATTGTCTCCAGAAGCAGGGCCCCTTTTGGTTTGACAGTACTCCAGCATATCCTTCCTTGAAACCACCCAAGAGTTATGTAGCTGGGGACTCTGACCCAATAGTGAAGAGGAATGAAAAGGACAACATCAGATTTATAAGTTATGTAATTACCATAACTTGGCATCTGTGTTGTCCATTTTCATTCTTCCTCACCTTCCCTCCCAGCCATCCCCCAGCCTAGGAGTTCCTAGAGGATCTATGGAGTTTATAGGAACATTAAGTTCCCTTTTTGAGACTCTGCATTCCTTTCTGTTTGCTTCTATTTATTAGGTGTCCTTATCATATAAGATGATTCAGCAGCAAACTCAATCTGAGGAAGCTGGGTAGAGTGCAGAGCATTGTGGGTAGAGGGAGGAACTCAAGACTGGGCGTTAAATCTGTGAAAAATGTGGCTGAGTTGGATCCAATGATCAGATCTGTAACCCAACAGTGAGGAAGAATACAAATGGACAAAACAGAGGCAAATTTATGGTAAGTACATAACTTATCGTTTTCTTTTGTTTTGGAAATGGCCTAGAGCAATTACCACACGTTTCTTCACAGACTGACCCTACTCACACAGTACAGGGGGTATTTGATATACTTCAGCTTGAAACAACTTCATCTAACTGCCTGGATAATGGAGTTTTAATACTTTTTATTTACCTGTTTTCTGAGTATGTGCAGCAGGCACTAAAGGCGGCAAAGAAAACCACTACTAGGAAATCATACATTTGCAAATGAAAAAAGATTTTCCAGTTGGTGCCAAGACAAGAACCAGGACCCTTTTAAGGCTAGTATTTCTTGGGTTCTATAATATTTGTGTTACGTTATTATCATCTGGCTTTTCTTACTCCTCTGTCAAGGTACACTTGGCCATTTCATCATATCTGCACATGGATTCTCCCTTCTTAATGCCTACCCATGTTGAAATGTTTTTGAAAGGGGTGTTACATACCAGATGTCCTAGAAAACATGTAGCTTCTCCTCGGGATGTCAACTTTGTTTTGGAAAAATGAACCCTTACACCATCTGACCCATATCATCGTGCTGATTTGAGATTCCTAACATAGAAAACAGTTTTGCTGATTGCTCTGAGTTCTGAAAGAAGAGTATCTGGGTTGCAATCTCTTATGGGGGTTCACTCTTACCTATTTTTCCACAAAGATAGGATTAATTAAGAAACAATTCTTCTTTTATGCCTAAAGTAGTATCCAAATTTACTTTGAGACAAGCTATCTATTTCTCCGTCTTCTTTCCAAAACCTAAAAACAAGGGAGAAAGTATTAGACCAATAACTTGCCTTCCAACGCTGTATAGGTTCATAGATTAGTACTAAGCTAACTGCCCTTGCGAGCCATTTTAAGCTTAGCCAATTATCCCTTGTGAAACTCAAACCCTGCACCTTGTGTTTGTAAGGCAAACACCTTAACCATTAGGCCATCCTCCCAACCCTTTCTTCATTCTCTGAATATCCCAGAAAATTTAGATATTATTTTGACTGAACTAAAGTGGTCATGGACTCTGATCAGTTATTCATTCCTTATGATGGTAAGAAAAAAAAGGACAACCTGTGCCACAGCAAACTATTTCCAACTGGTTGTCTTATGCTATATCCTTTTGTTATACCTACCACAATAAGGCAGCGTCAAGGCTAATTCTACCAGGGCCTTTGCTTAATCTGTGGCTTTTTGGAAAAGGTGTATTCTGGAAGTATTTTAGAAAAAGCTGCTGCTTGGTACTCTATGCATACATTTGCAGTGGTACCAGGAAAATAAATGGTATTTTGGATCCCCATAGGCATAGAGTGCAGAATAAAACAATACAGTTAAATGCACAATTAAAGCATACAGCCTTTATAATGCTGATTTACACATTTTGGAAGCAAAATTTGAGTATGGCAGTTACTCTGTGACATTTGCCACCCTGTATAAGTATGCAATTACACATGAGTGGCTACAACTTACTTATTCATAAAACTCTACTTACTGCCAAAGTAATACTCTTACCTCTACATCACCAGTGATTTTTATTGTCTTATTTTAAGAGAAGATAATAACTTTGGAAGAGGGAAGTGTCAGAAATATGTATAAGAAACTGCCCTTTGACACTGCTGTCTGTCATACCTTTCTCATTTTTTTGTGTATCATTATCTAAGCTGTAAGCAATTTTTCAAATCAACTACTTTGCAACTTCACATTGTTTCTGCTTTGTAACTAATATATTCTTAACTTGCCCAATTTTAACAGTAACAGTCACAGGAATTATTTCTAACAAATTGACTCACATTTCAAAAGGAATCATAGCAATTATGAATGTAATTTAACTTTTAGAGGTTGTTTCAGAGCAGTCCATTATTTGAAATCACTGCCAATGGTAATTCATATTCTTTTCCACTTGGCATACAGGAATTTATTCTGTTATTTCTGAGTTGACTACATGGCATACTTGATCTTTCCATTCCTATCTTTGGTGTACTTACACTCATGACTACAAACCAGAACTTTTGGGTTTGATGGCATTACAGAACTGTAGCTCTCAGAAAAAAAAATGAAAATCATCTAACAGTCGCACAAACCAATAAATGATTTATTTAGTTATCGATATGTGTTTACTGGAAAAGTTTGACTGGATAATTTATCAGTTTTCAGTGGAGGCGAGGGGATAAAAGCTTCACAAATAAAAGAACAGAAAATACGTATACATTGGTGAAAACTGACATTACAATATATTGTAACTACACAGATTAATACAAATATTAATACTCATATATGTCGAATAATACACGTCATCATTAAAACAAGATAAATACAATGTCATGCGGTATTGAAATGTGTTGACATGTTATGACAGTTTATTGCTTGTAAAACAAATGTCAGAGTGCAACATTCAAACAGTGGATAAGGAGGACAGAAAAGGAGGGCAGAGTGAGAAAGGTATTTGTTAGAGGTAATAAGTGGAGTAGATATGGAAGGCAGGAGAAATAATGACTAAAAGCAAGATTAAGAGGAAGGGAACTTAGAGTAAGAAATAAAAACAAGAAGGAGATATAAGATATATATAGGTATTACAGGAGTAGGAGCTGAAAGTATAGCTAAGAGAACAGAAAGTGCAAAGCCAGGAGTCAGATAGGAATTATTTTAGTTACAGTTTAAATCAATGAATGCTATGTATTGCCCTGATTGGTGCATGGATTGTATTCCAGACATTTGCTACACAGTGTGAGTACAGACTTTGACTGCTACTGTAGTTTTTGTAAGTCTTATAGATGCCAAGGGTCAAAGTTAGATTTTAATATCTTCCTAAGTAGTGGTGCAAATCTCTTTAGAATGTTTTAAAAAATTGAATTGAACATTTATGTTTCCATATCTAGTAGCAAGGCTTTTTGAATAGCCCAGTTAAATGAGTTCAGAGCAGCTGAAATGATTCAGGGTTAAACTTTGAGAGATTTTTGTATATTTGTTGCTTGGCATGGTGAGTAAGATGTCTAATAGCATATGTAGGACAGTGATTCAGGAAGGCTTCTTGATGGAATATAGTCATAAGGATCTGAGACCAGAATGCAGTCAAGAGTGGGACTAGTATCCTGTGATTTGTTACAGAGAGTATGAGAAGTAATAAGATGTTTGAAGCCATGAAAGTTGATGTTAGAAGAAGGATAGTAGTGAAATTATTCCAGTTCATGCTGACATCACCTAGGAAGACTGTTTCACTGGCAATCTTGTGTGAGATCCAGTAAAGGATGTCTTCAAGCCTAGGGTTTATATTTGTTTCTTGGGGTGGGGAAATATAAAATAATTAATTATACAAAGAAGTTTGTGGTCATTTAATTTTATGTGGTAGATAAGCTGCTCTGCATTACTGAATATGGACAAAGTTTTTGTTAAAGGAGAAACTTTATGTGTTAGTGTACAGGATAGCTACCCGTCCAGCTTGTTTGTTTAGCCTGTCAGCTCTAATGATGCTATCTATATTCTGAGGGAAGAATTTATGTCGCTTTTATATGAGGTTTTAGCTATGTCAAAATGACAAAAACTGAGGAACACGGGTAAGGAAACAACTGGTAAAATCCTTTGTAAAATCCTTTATTATCGCTTTTGTCCACTAACTACAGGTGAACTTCATCAGATAACAACGCATTTCCCATTCATCATTTTATATAGAAATTCACCAATCAGAACATCTTCCTAAAAAACATCAACATTAATTATCCCACCCCTAACATAAAGCCTAAACCTCTTAATATTAAGATTATGAGAAGTTGATTACTGTAAAGTTAAAATTACCCTTATGCATAACATTTAAAAACAAACATTACATACATATATATATATATATATATATATATATATATATATATATATACATATAAATAATTATATACATGTATATGAATGTAAGTGTAGCACTAGTATGCTTAATTATGTTCTTAAAGAAATAATGATAATAATATTAATAATACAACCTAAGGTGTTTATCTAGTTAGAGTCCTAAGTTTTAATAAACATGAGATTGTGCAATGGTTGTTATGACCTGGCCAGCTAAAGGCATTCAGTTTAAGCTGCCACGTGAGCTCCTTTTTCTCGAGTAGGAGGTTAATAGGACCCCTCCTTGGACCAATTCTAACAGTATCAATGGCCATATATTTAAAAGTGTGGCCAGGATATTGTTTAACATGTTTTGCCAATGCATTGGTCTCCTGCTCCTTTCTTATTGCATATTCGTGTTCATAAATTATTTCCTTTATTCTATGATTGGTCTTACTGATGTAGAAACCTGAGCAATGTTGTCACTCAGCCAAATACACAACATCCTTAGAATTGGAATCAAACTTATAAAGAATTTTGTAGTCTATGTTCGCTATCTGAAATCCATCAGCTTGGTTAATTTTGAAACACCAGATACATCTCCCACATTTTGGGTGGCCACGGTGGTGCAGCAGTTAGCATTGTCACCTCACAGTAAGAGGTTCTCCAGTTCAATCCTTGGCTATGCCACCTTCTGTGCGTAGTCTGCATGTCCTCCCTGTGGTCCCGTGGGTTTCCTCCAGGTGCTCCGGTTTCCTCCCACATCCCAAAGACATGCTGTAGGTGGATTGGACACTCTAAATTGGCCCTAGGCTTGAGTGCATGCGTGTGTGTGCCTTCTGTGGAAGGTTGGGTGCTAGGCTGGCAACTTGACATCGTAAAACTCCACTGCCAGTCATGAGTGGACAGGTGATCCCCTGTGGCGACCCCTAGCCAGAAGAAGAAGCAGAAGGCACATCTCCCACATTTTACCATGCGTGGCCTAGTGTCAGGGAGGAAATTATTCAGATTTTTTAATATACACTTAAAAGTATAACCCTTCTAAAAACTATCCTAGGTGTTGCCCCGAGTTTACCCCTCAATTGGCTGTCATCCACCAAGATCGGCCAGTTCTTATACAAAACCTTCCTAATTTCATTGTGATTGACATTAAATTGTGTAATGAAATCAGCCCCCTCCAAGGTGGAATTGTCCTCTGTGTCTCTATTATCAACCATAACTCTATGGGCTCCCTCCACTCCATTATGTGGCATAATAGGGGCACCCAAAATTGGGCGATAATACCCCGTATCTCTCTTATGGGAAACTTAATTTCTCAACTCAGTCAATAATAGGGTGGGGTACCCTCTCTTTGCAAACATGAGCATCAATTGCTCACATTCCTGTTGAAAATAGCCCTCCAGGGTTACCATTCTTGCAGCTCTTACCAGCTGCCCCTTCACTACTGACCTTTTCTTGATAATTGAGGTGGGAACTCAAAAAATGCAAAAAACTGTTCAAGTACTTTTCCTAAAATTCTGGAAAAATATGCCTTATTGGTTCTATCCTTAATTAGCTTAACATCCAAATAGGATATTTCATTAATACTGAATTCCTTAGAAAACTTAAAAAAATTGTGGTGGTGGTATTAATATACTAATTCATTTTCGTCCCCTTCCCACACAAGAAATAAATCATCCACCACTGGTATAACTTAATTTTACTCCAGTAGGTATTATTGAACACAAATTTATTACCAATAGGCCATGACAGAGTGGCAAAAACTGATCCACAAGGATAGCCCATTGAAGGTTTTGTATAACAACTGCCCGATCTTGGTGGATGACAGCCAATTGAGGGGTACACTCGGGACAACACCTAGGATAGTTTTTAGAAGGGGTTATAATTTTAAGTGTATATTAGAAAATCTGAATAATTTCCTCCCTGACACTAGGCCACACATGGTAAAATGTGGAAGATGTACCTGGTGTTTCAAAATTAACCAGGCTGATGGATTTCAGATAGCGAACATAGAATACAAAATTCTTTATAAGTTTGACTGCAATTCTAAGGGGGTTGAGTATTTGGCTGAGTGCCAACATTGCTCAGGTTTCTACGTTGGTAAGACTGATTGTAGAATAAAGGAAAGAATTTATGAACGTGAATATGCAATAAGAAAGGAGCAGTAGACCAATGCATTGGCAAAACATGTTAAAATAATACCATGGCCATACTTTTAAATATATGGCCATTGATACTGTTACAATGGGTCTGGGGGGGGGGTCCTGTTAACCTCCTTTGTCTGAGAAAGTTTGGATACTAGTCCTTACGAAAGCGCTTACAGAATAAAGTTTTGGAAAAGGAGAATATCTGCAAGTTTCGCTGTCTTTTTGTGTTCACGAGTACTAGTTGGTTATGTTGTTTTCAAACCTTCTACTCGAGAAAAAGGAGCTCACATGAAAGCTTAAACTGAATGCCTATAGCTGGTCAGGTCTTAACGATCATTGCTTGATCTCATGTTTATTAAAACTTAGGGCTCTAACTAGATAAACACCTTAGGTTGTATTATTAATATTATTATCATTATTTCTTAAGAACATAATTAATCATACTAGTGCTACACTTACATTCATACACATATATATAATTATTTATATGTATATATGTATGTAATTTTTTGTTTTTAACTGTCATGGTTTAAGGATGATTTTAACTTATTAAATTAAGGTTATGAGAAGTTGATTATTGTAAAGAGGTTTATGATGTATGTTAGGGGTGGGATAATTAATGTTGACTTTTTTAGGAAGATGTTCTGACTGGTGAATTTTTATATAACATAACAAATATGAAATACGTTGTTATCTGATGAAGTTAACCTGTGGTTAGTGGACAAACGCGCTAATAAAGGATTTTACAAAGGATTTTACCGGTTGTTTTCTTACCTGTGTTCCTCAGTTTTTATTTTGGTTGTTTAGCAGACTGTCACATGTTTGAGTAGTTTGTTTTAGCTATGTCACAGTAACAGCAACAATACCTGGTGTATAATGAAAGGTCCAGGCATATGGTTCAGTGATTTTATTACAACTAATATGTATATTAATGGAAGTCAAACATAGTTGATTGGAGTTATTAGAAGTGACCAAAGGCGCTGTGAGTGACAGGAGGTAAATCTTATTGCCTGCTCTTAAAAATAAGCCAGTATAAAGTATTGGTGTGGTACAGGGAAGAGTATTACTTTGGTGTTAAGTAAAGATCTGATATTGTTAATCCTTGTTCATTCCTTACGCATGGGGTATCGGTTTCGATCTCGGAACTGAGCCAGCCATTTTCCAAGCTTGCGTCAGCTACAAACTCTCAAGCTAAACTCTTACCCATAATTCCCTGCTCCCTGTTACCTCAGATTTCATTTGCCGCATTGCCATTCTGTCGTGTCAAGCTGCTTCTCTTGAGCTAAGTATAGTTATTTGTTGTCAGAATAGTCATTTATATAACTTTTTCTGTCAGAAAAGTTTCTATTTCATTGTCTCTTACCCTCTCGCATCTAGCGACCATATTTTCTTGAGTTTTTCTTCTCTTTTCTCTACACCTTTTACCGCGAGGTATTTCTCCCCTACCATCGTTGGTAATCTTCCTTTTTTCATACCTTCAGGTATTCTTTTGTACCATTGCTGGTACCCTTTCTACTATCCCTTTTTCTATCATGGCAGATAAGAAAGGTAGTCCGGGTTTTAAAAGGTGTTCTGATTGTGGACACAAATTACCTACATCTGATGCACACTCTTTTGTGCGTTTATTGTTTGGGGGCGTCCCATTTATCTGTTGACCCGCCCTGTACTATCTGTGAAAAGTTTTCTAACAGAACCTTGTTAGAAAGGAAAAACAAGTTGTTGCTGAAGGGACTTCTTAAATCTCCCTTTTCAGAGGCTGTTTCTGGGTCGGAGGCCTCAATCCCTCCTAGAGCCCATAAGAAAATTTTGGATGTTCCTACTAAGGCCAAGTCTTTGCCTTTATCCCCAGCTGGGGAATCCCACCAAACAAAACCTAAAAAGGCTAAAGTTTCCACTCCAGAGCTCACTCTGTCAGGCCCAGTGCTTTTGGTGCCTAGACTTTTGGCACCGAGGCCTTCGGCTCCATTAGTAATCTCAGCTCCATCTTCTCCTGCAGCCTTCACTATATCGGCACCGAGGGTCTCCTCGGTTCAGACTATTACTACTACTGTATCGGCACCGACCGCTCAGTCAGCGCAGACCTTGACCACGTCGGCTCCGACAGCTGACTCGGAACTGACGCCTCAGTTGTTGGCTCCAATTTTGTCGGTTCCAGCTTTGGTACCGACAACCACTTTGGCACCGATCCTTGTGTCAGTGCAGACCGTGACCTCGGCACAGATGACTTCCTTGGTGCAGATATCTGTAGTCCAGTCTCTCTTGGCACCATTGTTCTTGGTGCGGACTGGTGAGGTGGGCACTGAGTTTGTCTCTTCTCTTCTGTGGACAGGCCTGTCTCTCCCTCAGTCTTTGTGAGGTCCACTAGAAGCCTTTCTGAACATGATGGGTTGCGTCTTGTGGATCAAGTGCTTTTAGCCAGAGGTATCCCAGCACCCAGGACCTATCCTTCCTTGGGAGGTGATCACCCACTTCTAAGGACCCCTTCTTATTCTCCTCCTTCATTGCCTTTGAAGTCCATTGATATAGCACAGTCTTCCCCCTCTGTGGTTCCCTTTATGGATCTCACTAAGGAACCGCAGTTGCCTTCATGGCAGGAAAGTTTTGCTATGACCCAGGATGGCAGTTGTGACATGCGTAATTTGCTGCTCCACAGCCATCCGGGGACTCCGAGTCGGCAGGCTGAGCCACTTGGGGGAGGGGTGACCCCTGTCTTGGACACTCACTCCTCTTCAGGTGGACCAGCCTTTCAACTGATGGAGAAGGCTTTCGCTTCTGTTGGCGATACTGGGCTGTCTATCCCCCCACCCTCCTCTGGTACACTGGTTTCACAAGTCGCACCTAGCGGACACCAGGTGCAAGGGCCTCAGGATATATTCCCACAGGAAACCCCTTTTCTGCTGTCTTCCCCAGCTTCTCCCTCTGAGGAAGTCCACCAGAAAAGTTTGTGTAAGAGGAAGCACATGGACTCCACAGAGGAGTCCCTCACTGAAGACACAGACTTTGATGAGGGGGAAGGATCCCCTCGGTCACCCTCTAAGGTATCCTTCGGTGATATCCTCAAAATCCTTAAACAGAGAGGTGACTGGCAGCCCTCTAATCTGACCTCTGAGGAGGCTGTGTTCCTGCAGGCTTTTCATGCCCAGCCCCCTACCTCCTGGGTTACTCCACCTGCCGATGAACTTGTCCGGCTCATCATGCAGTGTGTGTGGAAGGCTCCTGACATCATTGAGGCTATTCCCCGGAGGCCAAATAAGATTTTGTCCCATCCTGCTACGGATCCCCATTGGTCAAAGGGTCTTCCTGTGGATGTTCTGGTGGTGCCGACCGCAACAAAAAAGGATCTGGCAGAAAGCCAGACTGTCCATCCGCCTAACAAACAGTCCCGAGACCTGGATAGGATAGGGAAGCACACCTTTGCATCAACGACCTTTAATATCAGTTCCCTGAATTATATAGCACACTTTACCAGGCTTCAAAGGGATCTGTTTTCTGAACTCTCTGTAACCTTGGCTGGTGCCGTGTCTGATGAGGTCCGTGACATAGTGGCCTCTCAGCTGGCCACCACTGAGTCAATATCTAACTCCTCTATGCAACTGATATCTCACGCATCAGAAGGAGCAGCTAGAGTGGCGGGTTCAGCTGCGGTCTCGAGACAACACGCTTGGATGCGCTTGTGCAATTTCCTGGAACCCTTTAAGGCTTCCTTTCTTAACGCTCCCATTGAGGCCTCTTCGTTGTTTGGACCCAAAGTTAAAAGCACACTGGCCAGATGTGAACAGGACGGTAAGACCCTTTCTGCCGTAGGTGTCCGTTATTCTTCCCCTCAATGTGCTTTCTCCCGAAACCAAAAGAGTGGGAAGATATGGTTGAAGAAATCTCAGGGTCCTTTCCGTGACACACAGGTCGAGTTCTCCCCTAGAGGCAGAGGGGGAAACTCACAGGGAAGATGCTCCTTTTGGGGCAGAGGGGGTCTGCATAACCAGGGTTCCAGGGACTCTTTCCCTGGCTAATCCTACTAGTGCTCCTGAAGAGCGGCCCAACTCCTTTCCTCTGGAGGTAGTTGGGGGTTGTTTCTCCTTGTACCCTTCTGCCTGGCTAACCATCACTACTGATTCTTGGGTACAAAGGGTTATAACCAGAGGTTATCATATCCCCTTCGATATTTGTCCTGTCCCTTCAAAAAACCTTCCCGACATTCCACCCAATCAAAAGGAAGAAACAGCACTAGAGATAGAAAAGCTGCTAAGAAAGAGAGTCATCCAAATAGTCCCTCCAGACCAGATAGGATCTGGATTCTACTCAAGACTATTTTTGGTGCCAAAGAAAACAGGGGACTGAAGACCGATTTTGGATCTCAGTGTATTGAACAAGTTTGTGAGAGTACAAAAATTCCGGATGGTCACAATACAGTCTATCCTCCCACTTTTGGAAAAGATGATTGGATGTGCTCGATAGATCTTCAAGATGCGTACTACCACATAAAAGTGGACTGGCCATCAAGAAGATTTCTGCGCTTCTGTGCGGGAGCCAGTCACTACCAGTTCAGAGCACTGTCCTTTGGACTTTCTACAGTCCCCAGAGTGTTCACAAAGTGCATGGCAGTCGTCACAGCTCACTTTCAACTTCAAGGATTCCAGGTGTTTCCATACCTAGACGACTGGCTCATTTCCACCCCTACCAGCCATCTACTGGAAGAAGCCCTGGCATACTCTCTCCTCGCTGCACAAAGGCTAGGCTTAACCATAAACTGGCAAAAATCCAATCTCACCCCATCTCAGTCGACAGAATTTATAGGGGCTATCTTGGATACAAAGAACTGCAGAGCTGCCATTCCAGAGCACATAATTGTAAGGATAAAGCAACAACTGATTCCAATCCTTTCAAGGGAGAAATCCACAGCTCACTGTGTTCTACAGCTGTTGGGTTCCATGGCAGACTCCATCACCATTGTCCCCTTGGCCAGGTTTCATGAGGCTTCTACAATGGCTACTGCTCACCCAATGGTATCCTTTTCAGCATCCTCTTTCAGCCAAGATTCGAGTAACCCACAGGTGCAAACAGGATTTAAATTGGTGGATGACACACAATCTGTCACAATGGTCTCGCCCCTTCTCCCCCCAGCAACCCAAGGCCACAGTGACCATGGACTCCTCCCTGATGGGGTGGGGGGGGGCTATATCAGGGACAGACAGTCCAAGGCACTTGATCCGAACTGGAGGCCCATCTGCATATAAATATTCTAGAGCTGAGGGCAGTGCTTCTGGCGTTGCAAGCATCCCATCCCCTGCTGCCGTCTGGGATGATTGTGATTCAATCAGACAACATGGTGGTGGTCTGGTACATCAACAAGCAAGGTGGAACCAAATCTTATCCCCTTTGTTGAGAGGCCATGAGGATATGGCAATGGGCGATGGCTACCAACCATTTTCTTCCAGCAATGCACATTCCCGGGAGTTCCAACGTGATAGCAGACAGACTTAATAGGTGCATTCTAAAACGTCACGAGTGGTCCCTGAATCCCTTGATAGCGGGGGAGATCTTCCACTGCTGGAGTCGTCCTTGCTGTGACCTCTTTGCATCCCCGACCAACTACAAATGCAGCAACTACTTCACCCTGATTCCCCCTCCGGGACAGTCACCCAGGGACACTCTAGTCCACGATTGGCCCTCAGGTCTTCTTTATGCATTCCCACCTTTTCCCCTCATTCCCCAATTTCTGAAGAAAGCCCATCGGTTGAAGAGCAAGGTGATCCTCTTAGCACCATATTGGCCTCATCAGATTTGGTTCCCCTACCTTTCGCCTCACCTACTAGATCAACCATGGATTCTCCATCCAACCCCGGAGTTGATCTCACATCCACAGAACCTGATTCATCCCAACTTGAACAGCCTGAAGCTCACAGCTTGGCTACTCCAGTTCCCTTGATTGCCAGGCAGAATGATCTTTCTTTACCAGTACGTGACATTCTCATTGTATCTCATAAGTCTTCCACTAGAATTACTTATCTAAGCAAGTGGAAAAACCTGTTGGCTGAAAGATAAAGAAGTAGATCCCTTCTCAGCACCAGTGTCAATAATACTAGACTATCTGGCCGACCTTTTCCAAATGGGTCTATCGGCCTCTACCATTATAGTTCATTTGGCTGCAATTTCTAATTTCCATGAGGGTGTCCAAGATTCCTCTCTTATGTCTCACAAATTGTGCAAGACCTTCAGAAAAGGTGTGAATCATCTGAAGCCACCTTTTAGAGAACCTATTCAACCATGGGATCTATCATTAGTTCTGCAAGCTCTGACAATGCCACCTTTCAAACCAGCTTCTTCTTGCGACCTCAAGCATTTGTCATGGAAAACCTTGTTTTTGGTCGCCATTACTTCTGCCAGACATATCTCTGAGCTTCAAGCTTTATGTATCAAGAATCCATACTTGATTTTTCATACAGATAGAGTGTCTTTGAGAACTAATCCTTCATTTCTGCCAAAAGTGATCTCTGAAATGTCTATTAATCAAACCATTGAATTGCCAGTTTTCTTTCCCAATCATTCAAACAGAGGAGAGTATTGCCTACATACCCTAGATATCCACAGGCAAATCCGTTTTTACTTAAACAGGACTAGATCCTTTCGTAACTCTGACCAGTTATTTTTGGCCTATTCTGGACCTAGATTAGGATCTACTGTTGCTAAGGTAACATTAGCTAGATGTTTGAAGGACTGTGTGACCTTCATATATATACACAACGTAATATTCCGTTGCCTACTACTATGAAAGCTCATTCAACAAGGTCGGTGGCAACTTCTGCTGCCTTCCATGCCAGAGCTTCTTTACATGACATCTGTGCAGCTGCTACTTGGGCTATGCCTCATACCTTCATTAATCATTACAAATTGGATTTGGCCTCCAGGGGATGAGCATCTTTTGGTTCTATGGTGCTCAGGAATGTCCTTCCATGAGAGCCTCCCAGGAACAGAGGTAGCTGGGGGGGACTCTGTCCCACATGTAAGGAATGAACGAGGATTAACAATATCACATAAAGAAGTTATGTCTTACCATAACATTCCATCTGTATTGTTGATCCTTGTTCAGTCATTACGACCCTCCCTCCTTCTCCCTCCTGTGGCTTCTAGTGGATCACACCATCCGGTTCTCTTAGGTCATTTGACCAGAGGTAGCCTCTACCTTCTTTTGACTTGCAAACTCAATCTGAGGTAACAGGGAGAGGGGAATTATGGGTAAGAGTTTAGCTCTAGAGTTTGTAGCTGACGCTAGCTTGGAAAATGGCCGGCTCGGTTCCGAGATCAGAACCGATACCCCATGTGTAATGACTGAACAAGGATCAACAATGCAGATGGAAAGTTATGGTAAGACATAACTTCTTTTTTCATGATGGAAGAAATAAAGGTCTGCAGCACACTTCCAATTAATTTCTGTCACTAATGATAACACAACACTTTTCTGTACAAATTATTTTTGCAATGATGTAGCTTGTTTATGCCCTGTCCCCTAAAACTTGATAGTCAATGCTCACCTGATCGATCTGGTATGCTGTCATAAGTCTTTGCCAGTACCATATACAACTCAAGGGATAATTGAGAATGGTTTGGCTATTTCATCTAGTGGTGCACAAGACAAACATAACAAACATCTGCTATTGAAATGGAAAAAAAGTGTAATAGCCACATTCTATCAAGCCTTGACTGACTGCATTATGTAAAAAAAAGTGTTGATGTAAGTGGGCCAGATATAAAAGGAATAATGGGGGAAAATGAACTGCAGCGCTTAAGCCACAGTATTCCATGATGTTTGAATGAACTCTAAAATTGTTTGCTTTCTCAATGGAATCCTCAACCTCTTGAATTGCCAAATAACCAAAATAGGTACTCTGAACAATATAGAGCATCCACTCTGCTGGAATACTGCATGCATTCTTCTTCTGTTGTCCAGTGAATATGCTAACAATATGCATTTTGAGGCAACCTGTTTCACGAAGTGTATGTAATACTGTGAAGGAACTTCAGTACATAAACTTAGGCTTCTTGTCTGTATTTACAGTAGCTATAACCCGTGTTGTTGTTGTTCTTTCGGCTTTTCCCGGTTAGGGTTGCCACAGCGGAACTCCGGTCTGCTAATGATTGGCATGTGAAATGACACATAATGAAGGTTTCTTCGTGAAGCCTCTATTATCTGAAGTAAGTAACTGCAACCAGACACACTTTAGCAAGATAAGAATCTCACAGGGACATAATGATGCATTCAACAAATAAATTCAAATGACAGTCTGGCACCACCACCTTCCTCAGAATAGTGATAACTGACTACATGTTTGATCAAAGCAAACCAAAAGTGACTTATCAAAATAATTTCTCTTCCATTATCTTTTCTTGTCATTTTGTTCTAATACTCAACTTCCGCATCCTTATTTCCTTCATATAGTCTCCCATATTTTTACATAATTATTTTATAATTATTATTATTTATAAGGGAAGGGCCTGTACCACCAATGGTATGAAGAAATACCAAAATAATAATTAATTTATAATTAATTATAATAATTTATAATAATAATAATTTTATTATTGTTTTATAATTATTTTATTTTTTATTTTTGCATTTCTGCACTCCCTTTCCATATTTTTTGATTTTGTCCAAAATACCTTCCATACTAGGTCTATTTCCTGTTTAACCCCTTACTCTAATACCTAGTTGGGGTTCTTAAAAACTTTTTTGCCAAACGCAGAAAAATTAGTATCACAAACACAAAAGAAAATGTGTCTAAACAATGAACTATAGAAGTAGAAAATAACATAGAAAGTAAACATTCACACAAAAAGCAAAATGCAAACAAAAAAAAATATTTATGAACAATTTATCCTCCCCAGCCCTTTTTCAACAACTCAAAAATGAAAGTGGGAAAAATATCATCTGATTTTGTTAATCTTCATTCATTCATAACTGATGGGTTTCGGTTCCGTCCTCGGAACAGACTCGAGAGATATAACAAGCTCACATCAGCCAAAAAACTCTTGAGCTAAATTTACCCATAGTGCCTCTCTCATCTCCTCAGGTCTCGTTTGCCGCGCAGAGTTTCAAGATGCATCAGGCCAGCTCTCCAGCTAAGTGATTTGTTTTTTTCAATAATATTTCTTCAACATTTGTATTTTTCTCTCCTAATCCTTTCTTTAGCTAGTCGTTTACTTTTAGATGTAGTTCCTCTCTGCATGTGTGAGTTTTTTCCTACCGTTTTTGGTATTTCTTCATACCATTGGTGGTACAGGCCCTTCCCTTACCTCTGTGGTAGTTTTTAATACCATCATTGGTATTCCCGCCTTTCCGTACTCTTTTACCCTTTGGGCATACTTTAATTACCATCATTGTTAACTTTAAAAAAAAAAAGAACTTTCTTCTCTTCTTCCTTGTCTGTGTGTGTGTGTGTGTGTGTGCGTATATTGTACACCTAATTGTGACAGGATTTTTTATCTTGCTGTTTTCTTTTCACTATATATATATATATATATATATATATTGTGGATTGTAGACTACTGGACTTTCTAAAATGGCAGATAAGAAAGGCACAACAGGTTTTAGTGTGATAAATGTGGCGGGAAGATGCCTGACTCAGATGGGCATCTTTCCTGCGTCTATTGCCAAGGAGTAGCACACTTAAAAGTTCACCTCTGTGCAAGCTCTGTAAGGCCTTTAGTGCCCGCACCTTAGCTGAGCACAAGAATAAGTTAATATTAAAGGGTCTTCTAAAACCCCTTTCTTGGAGGCTTTATCTGAGGTGGAGGTCTCAACCCTTCCTAAAAAAGAATCAAAGAAAAGGAGCCAGTCAGTATCACCTTCTCCTCATTCTCTGAAAATGAACTCCACTAAGGCCCAGGTTCATATGGAACCGAAACCAAAACAGGCAAAATAACCTTCTGCACCAATCTTGACACCGGAGCCTAAAACTCTGTCCATGGTGCCATCATTATCCATGGAATCGATAATGATGTCTACACCTATGGTACCGACCACTTCCACGGTATCACAGACCCTCTCGGCACCAAAAATAGTCTCTCTTCAATACAGGTCACTACCCCCCTCCAGCACAACCTCCTGGTCTTCCACCCACGGTGCCAAGGGTTGAGACTGTAGGTTGGACCCGATATTCCCTGTCTATCAATTCATTTCTTGGACAGCAATTAAGCCCATTTCTTGAATGGCCTGAATCTCCATCGGGGATGTCAACCTGATCCACCAGGAGCCTTTTGGAGCTCAATGTGGTGAGACTCATGGATCAGCTCCTGTCAGCCAGAGGAATTCCAAATCCCTCTAAATCCTCCCTTCCACCTGGAGCCGAGGAATTTTCTCCACAGGCTCCAACGTATATTCCTCTTTTAACCTCCCCACAGGTATTGAAGTCCTTGATGCCAACATCTATCCTGGTGCCAGCTCCTTTGGTTCCACTGGTAGATCTTACCATGGTTCCAGAGCCCACCCTGTGGTCCACTACTCAATCGGAACCAACCCTCCCTCGAGACCATGACTGGTCTGGCAGCACCATGACCCCTAGTATGGCATCCATTTTTGTATGGTTCCAGCTGCTTTGACAGCTCCGAGTCCTCTCATGGCACCTTCCCTGAGGGCGGGCTCGTTGGGGTGGGGTGTGACCCTGGTTCCAAGGTTGTCTTTCTCGGTTCCGGGCTCCCATCCCTCTTTGGGCGGGCCTGCCTTCCAGGTTATGGAGAGGACACTCACCTCAGCAGGTTCACAGCTGGTTCCTTTGGTGCTGGAATGCCACATATACATGTCCTCTGGTCCACAGCTAACACAGTCCACTATGCTGGGACATCGGGCATGGGAACCTCAAGACACCCTACTGGAGGACACCCTCTCTTCAGATTCCTCCTCAGATGATCATGCAAGAAGACACCTGGATTCCCCTGAGGAATTCCTTACCGGAGATACAGATTACGAGGAGGGGGAAGGGTCCCCAAGGTTGCCATTTGTGGATGTCTCCTTTGGAGACATACTAGAAATCTTAAAGCAGTGGGGTGACTGGAAGCCCACCAACCCTTCTGATGAGGAATCTGTATTCTTGCAGGCTTTTCGTGCTCGACCCTCTATTTCCTGGGTGACCCTGCCTGCAGATGATCGTGCAGCGTGTCTGGAAGACTCCTGACACTGTTGAGCCAATCCCCCAGAGACTGGACAAAATACTCTCCCTTCCAGCCCTCCAGAGGA
This sequence comes from Protopterus annectens, assembly GCF_019279795.1. Lineage (NCBI taxonomy): Eukaryota > Metazoa > Chordata > Ceratodontiformes > Protopteridae > Protopterus > Protopterus annectens. Next base: position 339,582,162 of record NC_056742.1, on the reverse strand, counting down.
TCACCCTCATTGGTCCAAAGGCTTGGCAGTAAATGTTATGGTGGTGGTGGTGGTGGTGGTGGTGACCACTAGGAAGGAACTCGCTGAGAAGAGTTCTACTGTCTGCCCTCCAAACAGGGAGTCTCAGACGATGGACAGACTATGGAAGCAGGTGTATACTTCATTGACCTTTGCCATACGGTCCTTGAATTACTTGGCACACTTTACCCGTCTCCAAAAGGACCTCATCATGGATCTCTTGGGAACCTTAGCAGGAGCTGATGAGGTATGTAAATATGTTGCCTCACAGATTGCCACCCTGGAATCCTTATCTAATTCGTCCATGCAGTTGATTTCTCATACTACTGAAGGGGCAGCTAGAGCAGTGGGTGCAGGCGTTGTCATGAGATGTCACTCCTGCATGTCCTTGTGTGACTCTGTGGACCCTTTTAAGTCTTCGTTCATCAATGCTCCCACTGATGCTTCCTCTCTTTTTGGCCCAAAAGTTAAAGGCACATTAGCCAGGTGTGAAAAGGATGGCAAGACCCTGTCTGCTGTGGGCATATGTTTTTCCACTCCCCAACGATTCTACTCTGGGACTCTGAGAAGTGGAAGAATGTGGTTCAGAAAATTCCAAGGGCCTTTCTGCGACACACGTGGTGAGTCCCCCTCCCCCGGGGCAGAGGGGGAAAGTCATCAGGAAGACGTCCTCCCAAGGCAGAGGGGGTCTGTGTAACCAGGGGTCCAGAGATTCTTTCTCTGGGCAACCCTACCAGTGCTCCTGATGAGCGGCCCGATTGCTTGCCTCTGTAAGCAGTTGTGGGGGGGGGGGTTTCTCTGCACCACCTAGCCTGGCATTCCATAACAGATTCTTGGGTGCAGACAATAATTACCAGAGGTTATCACATCCCTTTCAGTCTTTACCCAAGGCCACAAAGGTGAATCCTCAATATTCCACCCAGTCAATGGGATGGAGCAGCACAAGAAGTTCAAAAGCTGTTTCTAAAAAGAGTCATCCAAACAGTCCCACCAGACCAGATAGAATCCAGATTTTACTCAAGGTTCCTTTTAGTGCCAAAAAAGACAGGGGACTGGAGGCCAATTTTGGACCTCAGCATCCTAAACAAGTTCGTCAGACAGACAAAATTCCAGATGATCATGGTTCAATCTATCTTCCCATTTCTGGAAAAAGATGACTGGATGTGCTAGATAGATCTCCAGGATGCGCATTATCATATAAAAATGGACAAACTCTCCAAGAGATTTCTCCACTTCCAGCTAGGAGCCAATCACTACCAATTTCGAGAGCTGCCATTTGGTCTCTCCACAGCCCACAGAATGTTCACCAAATGTATGACAGTGGTAACAGCTCACTTTAGACTGCAAAGATTGCGGGTGTTTCCATATCTTGACGATTGGCTCCTTACCACCCTTACCAACCATCTACTCCTTCTCGCATTGCATTACACTCTACAACTAGCAAGATCCTTAGGGGTCTCAATAAATGAAGAAAAATCAAAACTGGTACCTACTCAAAATTTAGAGTTAAAAGGAGTGACATTCAACACACAGTTTTGCCTGGTCAACCTTCCGCTTCACAGGCTTCAAAGACTCCAAGTGATACTTTCTCAGAATAGAGTCCCAGCTTGTGCAGTCCTTCAACTACTAGGATCAACGGCAGCAATGATTACTATAGTTCCTCTAGCAAGCCTACACACGAGACTGCTACAATGGCTCTTGGCATCACAGTGGTCGCTTTTAACACACACTGTTTTTTCCAATCCATATAACAAACCACTGCAAACAAGACTTGAATTGATGGATGAAGCCAGAAAAGGAATTATGGAGTTGTCCCTTCTCACCCAAAGCCACAGTGACCACAGATGCATGCCTGATGGGGTGGGGGGGGGGGGGGCATTTTCAGGGAAAGACAGTCCAAGGCACTAGGTCTATCATGGAGGCCAACTTGCATATCAATGCCCTAGAACTGAGGGCAGTGCTTCTGGCGTTGCAAACATTCCAATCTGTCCTCCCGTCAGGGGCAATTGCTATCCAGCTGGACAACATGTTTGTTGTCTGGTACATCAACAAACAAGGGGAAACCAAATCCTACCTGTTGTGTTGAGAAGCCTTGAGAGTTTGGCAATGGGCGATATCTTCCAACTGCTTTCTGATAGCAACACACATTCCCGGGGTATTCTAACATTATTGCAGACAAGCTGAGCAGAGTTTTATGCCTCACAAGTGGTCTCTCAATCCTGTAAGAGCAACAGAAATCTTTTGTTGTTGGGGCCAGCCTTGCTGTGACCTCTTTGCCTCTCCCTCAAACCACAAATGCAGCAGCTCCTTCGCCCTGATCAAGGAGAGTCACCGAGAGATACTCTGATATACAATTGTTCCCCGGGTCTGCTTTATGCCTTTCTGCCCTTTCCCCCCTAATACCACAGTTTTTGAAGAAAGCACAATGGTTGAGAAGCAAAGTGATGCTCATTGAACCCTATCGGCCCCGTCAAGTCTGGTTTACCTTTCTGTGGCCTCACCTACTTCACCCCCTGTGGACTCTGGTCCCAACCCCAGGACTGCTGTCTCATCCACAGGGGCTGGTCAATCCCGACCTACTGAGTCTCAAGATGATCACTTGGTTTCTCCACTTCCAGTAATTGCCAGGCAGAGTAATCTGTCTTCCCCAGTACAAAAGCTACTTCTGGCTTCCTATAAACCATCCACCAGGAAACTTTATCATAGTAAATGGAACAGATTTGTGACCTGGGCTCAAGAACAAAAACTCGATTTCTTCTCAGCCCCGATTCATAAAGTCTTAGAATACTTGTCAACATTACTCCAATCAGGAGCCTCAGCTTCTACTATCAGAGTCCATTTAGCAGCTATCTCCAGTTTTCACAATGACTTTAATGATTCTTCTTTGATATCTCACCGTCTCTGCAAAACTTTCTTAAAGGGAGTCATGCATTTGAGACCACAGCTTAAAGATCCTATTGAACCTTGGAATTTGACTTTAAGTCATACAAATTCTAATTCAACAGCCCTCTGAGCCATCAGCCACCTGTGTCAAAGTTTTTGTCTAGGAAAACCTTATTCCTGGTAGACATCAGGTCTGCCAGCTGAATATCAGAGTTAGAGGCCTTGTGTGTGAAATGCCCATATATCATCTTTCACAAAGAGAGAGTATCACTTCAGACTAACCCTCCTTTCAACCCAAAGTTGTTTCAGATTGAAGTATTAACCAATCCATTGAATTGCCAGTTTTCTTTCTCAACTTTTCTAACAAAGCAGAATACTCTTTGCACTTGTTAGACATGCATAGACAATTACGTTTTTACTTAGACAGGACTAAATATTTTAGAAAATCGGATCATCTCTTCCTGTCTTTTTCAGGTCCAAGATTAGGCAAAGCAGTTTCCAAAGTCACTTTATCAAAATGGTTGAGAGATTTCATTACCTTTGCTTATCAACAGAACAAAATGACTCTATCAGCTAAAGTCAAGGCTGACTCTACCAGATCAGTGTCCACTAAAGTGGCCTTTCACTCAAGAGCCTCTATGGATGACATTTGCGCAGCTGCTACTTGGGCTACCCCATACCTTTATTATGGTCTCCATGGGAAGATCATCGTCTATTCGATGGTGATCAGGAATATCTTTCCAGTGGGCCTCCCAGGACATAAAGTAGCTAGGGACTGTCCCATCTGTCATGAATGAATGAAGATTAACAACATCAGATAAAGAAGTTATGTTTTTACCATAACATTCCATCTGTGTTGGTGATCTTCATTCATTCATGACATCCCACCCACCTACCCCCCTCTGAAAGATTCCTGGAGGTTCAGATTTGGTCCTGGTTACATGATAGGGCCTTTGCCCAGAGAGAGCCTCTGCTTTCTTATTCTTATGGACAAACTCGATCTGAGGAGATGATGAGAGGGGCGCTAAGGGTAAACTTAGCTCGAGAGTTTTTTTGGCTAGCTCAAGTTTGTTATATCGGCCAAGCTGGTTCCAAGGACAGAACCAAAACCAATAAGTCATGAATGAATGAAGATCAACAACACAGATGGAATGTTATGGTAAGAATATACTGTAACTTCTTTATTTAGATTCCATGTTTTGTTGTACAGAATGGCTTGGCACCTATCAGGCCATATAAACCAAAGTCCATATACTAGAATTTTATACATTGCTTCTGTCCTATTAAGCTGGGGGTTATTATAATTTCCATACAAAATGTTCTAAAAGGATAAACATGTAAGCTCATGAAATGAAAAGCAGTTGTAAACGTTATCCCAGAATCTAGCAGTATGTGTACAAAATTGTACACGATTTCTTTTCAGTTTGTGCCTTATGTGTAATATTTCCCTTGACAGGAAGATTATTTAAAGGACATTGCTAAAGGAAATCTTTGCATTCATGGATATTAATAAAAAATTGATGATTATGTTTGATACCTGCCAAATGGATGCCTTCCTAGCTGTCAAATCATTATCAGCATAAACACCCAAAAGAGGAAAACAAATACTCTGAACAATGCACTTAACCACATACATAATCAAAAGAAAAATAAAACTGCTCAATGAATAGCCACTTTTGACTCCCTTTCCCATTTTTACCCTATCTGTAAAACATCCATTAACTAGCATATGGACCCACCCAACAGAAAGAATACACTGACTGAATACATCATATAAAGAGAGCATCAACCCCATAAGTCCACAAATCATCCTATGTACTTGAATGAAGTAAACTGCCCAAAGCTTTGTGCATATCACAAGAAACCAACTTAACAGTATCATGCCTTGATTCAATGACATAAACAATCTCTTTTAATTACTCGTAATATCTCTTCGACTTCCTGTCTTGGAAGGCCATATGCCCCTGAGCTATAAAATCAGGAAAGAAAAGCTCATAATCATAGCTGTAAAATCTTGTCAAAAACGTTATAATCAGAATTACGCAACGCAAAGCATCAGATGGCATTTACAATGTTAGCACCGTTACATTTCTTAAAAATACATTTTATTAAAAAATATTACTGAGGATACAAATCTCCTGTCTGATATCCAGTTCTGAAGCCATTATTTCAAAACACATGAGAATAAACACTTTTGATAAAGGTCCATGTCCATATCAAAAGCATATCCCATATATGGGATAATGACACCTATCATGGTATTTTGTCTGGACTCCATTGCCTCCTAATGACCCTGGTACTGCTGGGTCACATTGTCAGTAAGGCCATAAACCACACCAGTTATCTCTAAGTTGGTTTGTATAGATGCAGGCTGTGCTCAGATTATAGCCTTGCGCATCTGTTGATTGATGACAAAAGCACCTTCTTAGCTAAGGCTAGTACTGATACTGGATGGTGTCGGGAACCTCTGCCAGGTTGTCATGTGGTAAGTATACTCTCATCTGATTCATTGCACTAGTTTGCTGCTGCAGCCCCAGGGATAGTGCTGTTAGTGCTCTTGGCTCCCATTCTGTGCATCCTGAAAATCAGGTGTGTGTGAGATGATGCCGTCATCCTGAGTAGTGGGTGTAGGACCGCCAAGGAGGAAGACAGACAGTGTCACTGTGTCATGGGACAGTGACTTGATCCGAGTGTCAGCATTATCATCCGACCATATGTAGCTGCTGATCACAGGTTGTTGCCCTGGTCCAGCTGCTACACTTGTCACTGTAACATTGGTTTGCCCTGTTAATACACAACACAAGAAGTAACAGACTGACGATGGCTTCTGCAACATATAACGCCTTATGGTATACATGCAAATGGCAAGTGGATACCTGAAGGCAAACACCATACATACACCTGTGTGAATGGCCCTATGTGTCTAAACATCTGATGTACATATGGGAAAGTATGCAGTGTTCAGTGCATGCTCCCTAGAGTCAGTTTGTGCAAAGTTTCTGTAGAAAATATTTGATTTGTCTAGTAACCTAACTGCTCTCCCTGTGAAACAGATGAACTTCAAAACCTCCCAGACCTTGTATCCACTTCACTGGATATGATGCCATGCCATCATTATCTCCATACAGGGATGCTATGAATTACTCTTCATACATAAGACTTTCAGTGAGTTGTGTAACCCTCCAGTTGCAGACGTGTCAACCACTATGCTGCATGCTTTCTGTGAGGCCTGCCATATCTTGTCATTAAAATGCTTCCAACATAGCTGTCATTCCCATCCGCAGCACTGAACTTGCGAACAGCTAAGTCCTATATGTGGTCTTGTGGAGGTTGGTCGGCACCCCCTATCCCTAACAGATGGTGCTCATGGGGCTAGAGTACTTGTAGCAAGAGAACATTCTCCGCAGGACTGAATTTGTCTAACCTCTACAATCCACCCACTTTGAATGACATCTATAAAGAAAAAAAGAAGACCACAGGCAGATAGAATGGGCTTCATACCTCAAATTAACCATGGTTTGACAATACAAAACAATATACAACAGGACGAGGTTGAACAAACATAGGAAGGCAATGGAGGCCACTCTTATGGTACTCTTAGTGGTTTATCCAATTCTTAATCAAGATGGGCTGGGGTAGGGCCTGAACTATGCATGTATAGAGCTGGGATAAGTAAATATGGAATTCAAAAGGAATGTGTAGGAGATAAGAAGCTTCACATGCAGCAGGGAGGGCACACAGGTGTGCATATGTGACACAGGATGATGGACCATTCTGATAAGAGTTGTATGTGTATACATCCACAAGTGACCCTTAGGAAGACAACACACAATATTTGTAGCACAGGGTAGATGGGGAGGTGGAGACTGATAACACCCTACTATTTATTTGTTTTACATTTGGTAACTGGGAAAGTCCGAATGGATACAGGTCCATTTTCAGCGTAGCCCAGGGGAGAAAAGCTCCAAATGTACAAAAACAAGTGTAAATACAGTGAAATTATTACAAAGAGTTATCACAAAACTGAGATGTGTTTAACGATATGTACACACAGGAAGATGTTTTTTCTCACATACACACAGAAAAGGTTGGAAGCAAGTAGCTGAGAAAGAAATAGTTAAAGATTTCATCTGAAAAAGGAAAACAAATATATTAAGGTGGTTATCATACATTGTGTAGTGTTAACTTTAAATCTTTCCAGTAGGTGGGTGATACACATAATTTTAAACAGTTAGAGAGTCAGAGTTTTATTCTTGTAATGAGGTTCTCATTTATGAATGATGTTTGAGTGGGGGTTAGTCAGGGTTTGTACAGGGACAAAGCCACTGCATTTTTACGTATTTCCTAAGGGATTTTTTGAATTGGGATAAGCAGGGGTCAGTGGTGAGTTCAGCAGGAAGTACTACAGTTTTATATATATATATATATATATATATATATATATATATATATAATTTATATATATATAATTTATATATATATATATATATATATATAATTTATATATATATATATATATATATATATATATATATATATATATATAAATATATAATTTATATATATATATATATATATATATATAAAAATAATAAGTGCATGATGTGTGTATAAAGGGTTCCATTCTGATTACTGATCAGATGAATGGAACCCCTATATATATATCACTAGACAATCTCGAAATACTGAAATGTCGAATTTCAGTATTTCGAGACTGAATAGTGGAAAGTGCAGTTACGCGAAACTGCACTATGATGAATGCGGAAATGTCAAATCCGCTATTGTGGTGTTGCATTCGTGACGTGTGGTGTGGTTTGTGGATTTATTTGAGGTTTCTGGTAAGTGGTGTTTATGTAAGGGTAATGGGTAGGGATTTTAGTGTGTGTGAGTATGTGTAGTGGTGTTTTTTTCTGTGTTTGTGTGTTTAGTGCAACCTTGGAGTTAGTATATATAAGTAGGGAGGGCGGGGTGCAGCCCCCCACATGGGGGAGTGCAAGGGGGCTCCCCCCCTGCTTATAGGTAGGGTAGGGTAGGCGTGTTTGTGTGTTATGCTGTGTTTGTTGTTTTGTTTATTTTAATGTAATTACATAGGTGTATTTGTGTGTGTGTGTGTGTGTGTGTGTGTGTGTGTGTGTGTGTGTGTGTGTGTGTGTGTGTGTGTGTGTGTGTGTGTGTGTGTGTGTGTGTGTGTGTGGGGTCTATATTATAACATCGAAGTCTTAAAACTTTGAATGTTATAATATCGAACCCTATGCACCGAACACTGAAAATAGTGAAGCTGCAGAATATCGAATACTTTCCTAGGGAAAATATTCGGTGGGCCGTTTCTGCAGCTTCACTATTTCCTCGACTGTGGAGCGAAGGTTACAAACTGGGTTAAGGTAAGTGTGTGAACAGATCGGGTTAAGGTGAGTGTGTGATAGTTAGGGGATCTTAGGCTTAGGGAGCGGGTAAGGTGAGTATGCGATAGGGACCTTAGGGTTAGGGAGCGGGTAAGGTGAGTGCGCGATAGGGACCTTAGGGTTAGGGAGTGGGTAAGGTGAGTGTGTGATAGTTAGGGACCTTAGGGTTAGTGAGCGGGTAAGGTGAGTGTGCAGTAGTTATGGATCTTAGGGTTAGGGTTGGGTTAAGGTAAGTGGATAGTTAGTGGTGTTTGTATAGTTTAGTGTAGGGTTAGGTGTTAGAGTTTAGGTGTATGTGTATGGATTGCTGCTTGTTTGGTGTGCTTGTGTTGAATACAAACATGTTGAACGTTAAGAATAGCGAGAAATAACGTTGCGGGATGAAGCGTCAGCTATTCTGAACGTCGGCAGTTGACACGTTGAAATCCGATGCCACCCAACCACAAACTGGACCTGCACCCCCACCTTGGGACCCATGGTAGCACTTGTTCCTGGGTCCAGAGCAGTAGGGAATTCCGGTGCGTTTCAGTGCTATATGTGTTATGAAGGTAAGTTCGATATTATGTGTTTGTGGGGTTGTATGTCACTATTGTGAGTGTGTACTTTTTAGTGTTCAACAATTCGTTGGTTGCTTATACATCGTGCGACTATTTATAAATAAACCATATATATATATATATATATATATATATATATACATACATATATATATATATATATATATATACATACATATATATATATATATATATATATATATATATATATATATATATATATACACACATACACATAACCACCAAAAACCTTACAAACCTACACTGAACCTTATATACAGAGTCATATTTGTACCAGTTGTTGAGGAACCTGAGTGTGTGCGTTATGTGGTGGATCCTGCCACCTGACAGACAGCTGACTGTTACTTTCTCCTTATTCAACCTAGTGAGTTAGACATTAGTGTGCCTCACTATTGAGTCACCTATGACTAGTGTGTTGGGCATACTGTTAGAAAAATATGTATTAGTAATATGCATGCTTAGTGCATTCGAGGTTTAAAAGGGTTAATACATTTATTCTGTTCACACTGCATGAATCTGCACAGCTATTAGAAACTTTAGAAGCATTCTATTTTCTGCTAATGTCAGCAAATAACAAGAAGTAATTCATTTCTACTACTGTCATGAGACTTAACAAAGAGGTATTGATTTTCTGCTTATGCCGCAACAAAGTACACAGCTGCTAGAAGCTTTGATAAGGAACACAATGGATGCTTGAAAGTATAAACCGTAGTCAGCATTACTTGTACCTAAGCTAGAAATGTACCTCGAATCTAGGCAAAATGTAACATATATATTAGAACTGCACAATTGAAGAATTGAAAGTTTGTGGTGGGCTAAAATAAGTCCCTAGGCCAGGTTGTTTTTCTCAAATGTTTTGTAAATCAGCAGTTATTCTCAACTAGTCAGCAATTAGTCTAGTAACATTTTCTGTAGAACAATGCAGAAAGCTGTGTCTAACTACATCAGTAATAGAAGTAACATTTCTGTGTGACATAGAAAGAACTGTATAAAAATGCCATACTAATTATTAATGTTCAGACAAACCATTCTGCCAGCATGCTTTGTCTCCTTGCTGCAAGTTAATAAAGGGTGCCTTGCTTGAACCTTACGTGAATTGGTCTTTGAAGTTTTTTCCTTTGACAGATTGGTCCTTCAAGCCGGATCCCTCTCTTCACCTCGGATCAGATGGGCCAGGTGGTTGAAACCGTACGGGGAAAAAAACAAATTGGTTCTTCTTATATGAAAAGCCCTCCGACTGAATTGTCGTTCAAAGAGGCCAGCCACTTTCTGATCTGTGACTGAAGGACGGGTCTCTGCGAATCAGGTGATCAATCACATAGGCTCAGGTAAGGTGAATCTACTTTTTCCTGTTTTCTGTTTTAGATCAGGGACCAGATTTGTATTGTTTCTGTCAAGACTGTATTTTTGCTTACAAGTCAGGGACAGAAAAGATTACTGTCTTGTCATAAATCAGGAGAAACAGAATAAGTAGGCAGTCATTCTGAAGAGACTATAACAAAATCAGTAGTACCATGTTAAAAATAAGAGAAGTTACGTAACGATCAAAAGGGTAGAACAAAATGAGTAATAATTGCACAAAAAGACCCCAAAATCCGCCATTAACAGAAGATGCAAAATACATGCAGTCGCAGCGCGGCGACAATATTAAATATTATTCAAAATGGGTTAATAAATATGAATTTGACAGAAAATTAGAAAAATCCTCGCTTATCAAACTTGTCAAACAGCTCAAAACCGATTCCAAAGGTCGGGTAAAAAAGCAACGTAAATTAGGAATTCCTCAAGCACACAGGTGGATTGAGGAAGTAAACCATAGGAACAAAAGAACAAAAATTCAAAAGCAATGTTTTTAGACAAGGAGGACAATAACTTAGTTATAGCATCAGCACCTCCGCCTCCCTTACCGGAATATGAAGCAAGTGAACAGGTTAGTCCACCCCCATGATATCCTGTGGTCACTGAAGAAAGAGGCATTATGAAAATAAAACCGTATATTAGAGATCCCATCGGAACCAGGTCTCGAACAAGGGCAGGTAACTCAAATTAAGGCATCGAGTTATATCAAATGGTTAAGAATTCACGATCTATGAGTGAAGAAGAAATATTCCCACTTATAGAAGTACCCAATCCTCAGGCAGGACAAGATAATCAGGAACCAAGTATTTTAGTGTATAGACCTTGGACTCCAGACGATATCCGGAAAGCCACTGAGGGAATTCCCCATCCAAAAGTTAATTTTAGAAAATTCTCTGAAGACTTACAAGGAATGAGGCTGAGTTATAACCTAAACGGAGAAGAGGTAGAAAAAGTAGTTAGACAAATTGTGGGGCCAAATTGGCACATGATTAGTGGCAACTGGAATCCCCGTGACGCTGCACAAAGACCCCTCCCACATAGCAGCACAGAATTAGACAACAGAGTAAAAGGTCTTACAGACCGCATCTCTGAAAAATGGAAGCCTAGGGCAGACTGGACTTGCATTAATCAATGCATCCAACAACAAGGTGAAACTATTGACCGGTATTATGCCAGACTATTAGAATGTTTTAATAACCACTGTGGAATGCAGGTTCCTGAAGATCAAACACAAGATTCCCCATATGAACAGCAGTTAAAGAATGCATTTTTAAAGGGCAGTATTGCACCTATAAGCAGTTTTATTACAAAACACATGGTAGACCATCGTACAAGCAGGTTACAGTCATTACTTGAATATACTAGGCATGCCGAAAGGCATTTTAATAGCAAAAAGAAAAAGAAAGCTCAAGTATTTTCTGTAGAAATCCAAAATCAGAAGAGGATGATACTCCACAACAAATGAAGCAAAACCAGATGAATGAAAAGACAAGTCCTTTATTCGAATAAGTAAGCGCTTTCACGTTGCTTGGAACGCTTCATCAGACTTCAACAAACCATAAAATTTAAATCAACTTATATATAAGTAAAACACCAATGAAAAACACATTAGCAAGTCACATGTAAGTTACAAAAATACATCATTTCCTTTCCATAAAAATTATATAAATATATCATAAAGATCTCATGTTAATAAATGAATAGTAGAAGTAAAATATTAAAACATACTAAAACACATATTGCATAGTGAGACTTATTACTACTGTTTTAATGTTTCAAAGGTTTATCTAATAAAAATGGTCTCAATGAAAATTTATCATTGAGACCATGACCTTTATTCGCAGATAGCTTAATAATCCATTTTGCCTCAGCTTTTTCTGTCTTATTGCCAATATTACCAAGTCTTTCAGTCTCTGTTAACTGTCCTATTACTAAAAATCTAAAGGCATGTGTGGTGTCATTTTGTAGTACATGCTTGGCTAGGGCATTCCCTTCATTCTCTCTCTATGTATAGCATACAAATGCTCTCGTATCCTTTCTCTTAAGGTTCTATTAGTCTTTCCTATGTAGAAACAATAACATTTTATGCAGGATGCTAAATAAATCACATTTCTTGACTTACAATCAGCGTATTCATTAAACTCATATTTAACACCAGTATCTGGATGTATAAAAACATTAGATTTCATTATATATATATATATATACACTGGTTGCAAGAGCGACATGCAAATGTACCCTTTCTCTCAGAGGAGATCTTATTTTTAGGCACTCTCTCATAACAAAGCATACGTTTTAAAGATTTAGTATTCTTATAGCTAAAGGATGGTTTTTCACCCACTAAGTCTTTTATACCATCATCTAACTGTAAAATGTTCCAATGTCTCTTAATAATGTTGACAATAGAAGTATTGTTATTAGTAAAGGGTATCACTAGTCTCTTCTTATCATTATTCCTCACTATAGGTCTCTCATCTATGCTGCCTTGTTTTTTAATAAAAGGACGTCCTAGATGTGTACGTTCAAAAGTGTCCAAAGAATGCATATCTCTATTGCAATAGCCTCTATGCCTAAAATCACTTTCTATAGTTTTTAATGCATCAGAGAAAACCAAATCATCACTAGTTATATTAGAAAAACGTTTCACTTGATTACTCACAATGTTTCTGTGTATATGGGGGGGGGTGCATGCTACTTCTGTGAAGAATAGCATTCTTCCTACATACCTTCCTAAATACTTCTGTTTCTAGAGTATTGTCTTTTTTCCTCAATGTCACATCTAAAAAATCAATTGTATTTTGTGAATACATTTCAGTCAACCTAAGAAATGTGGTAGTTCCATTGATATATAGAACAAACTCTTTTAGGAGCTCTAGTGTGCCTCCCCAAATTAAAAAAAGATCATCGACAAAACGTTTGTAATATCTTATAGAAGTGGAGTAAGCCAAATATTCTAAAACATACGTATTCTCCCAGTATGCTAACACAAGGTTAGCATAAGAGTTTGCACAAGATGTGCCCATAGCTACTCCTTTAATTTGAAGGAAGTATTCATTGTTAAAGGTAAAAACATTGTGACAAAGAACCATTTCTAACAGCATTGTGAGTTTAATAACTTGATTGTTGCTAAGTCCTTTGTTTAACAAATATAACCTTAAGAAATCTATCCCTACATCATTGGGTATGCAGGTGAAAAGAGAAACAACGTCTAGTGTTACCATATAATCTGTAGTTTCTAGAATATTGTTTTCATTGAAAGGTGCTAGTGTTTCCAAGAACTGTTTCGTATCACGTAATATAGATCTAGTAGATTCCACGACTGGTCTCAAGTTTTTTTCTAGAAAAATAGATATTGTCTCAGTTAACCAGCCTCTGCCAGATACTATTGGTCTAAGCGGAGGATTATGTGTGGTCTTGTGTACCTTAGGTAAACCTCTAATTACTGGTATCACAGGTTTCTCTATCAAAAAATATTTATAAAGTTCTTCATCAGTAATCCCACACATCAACATGTCATATAAATCTGCATGTACTGTTTTTATTAACTTATCTAGATCTGACATGCTCAGTCTCTTATAAGTAGTAGTGTCTGAGAGCATTTCTAACATAGTATCATGGTAGTAGCCGGTATCTAGAAGTACTGTAGCTCCCCCTTTATCAGCTTGTCGAATGACTATACTAGTATTGTTCTTTAAATCATGAAGGGCTAACTTCTCTTCCTTGGTGATATTGTAAAAATCAAGTTTTATATTGTCAGATTCAAAAACTTCAACAAATCATCACTGCAAGCTCTTTCAAAACTTTCCAATAAAGGATGTATAGCAGGCATATAAGTAGAAGGTTTTTTAAAAGACATAACATCAGTATTAAAAACATTGTTGCCAAACTGTAAACCAAGTGCAATATTTCTAACAAAACATTTTATATCAACAATTAAATCACTTACATCAGTCCCCTGAGAGGGAATGAAGGACAAACCTTTGTTCAAAATCTTTCTTTCATTCTCCATAAGCATGTGACTGGAAAGATTAATAATCAAGTCCTGGTTACAGTTTTGAAAGTTTTTTTCTGAAGTTCTAACTGGCCTCCTGATATCTTCCTTTTCCTGGTTGTTTGTGGACTCCAATTGCGCCTCATCTCCTGTCGAAAAGGGAGTGGAAAATGAAGAGAAGTGTCATTAGATTCAGCTGAAACAGTTCCACTTGCTGAAACAGGAGTTTTTCTTCTCACTACAGGTGCTGTTTATTAGATAAACCTTTGAAACATTAAAACAGAAACAGTAGTAATAAGTCTCACTATGCAATATGTGTTTTAGTATGTTATAATATTTTATTATAATATTTTACTTCTACTATTCATTTATTAACATGAGATCTTTATGATATATTTATATAATTTTTATGGAAAGGAAATGATGTATTTGTGTAACTTACATGTGACTTGCTAATGTGTTTTTCATTGGTGTCTTACTTATATATAAGTTGATTTAAATTTTATGGTTTGTTGAAGTCTGATGAAGCGTTCCAAGCAACGTGAAAGCGCTTACTTATTCGAATAAAGGACTTGTCTTTTCATTCATCTGGTTTTGCTTCATTTGTTGTGGAGTATCATCCTCTTCTGATTTTGGATTTGTGCTTTTTTTGCGAGGTGATACCTTACCCTGACAGTGTTCTTTTCTTGCTGAACTTTGCTACTTTGTTCACTGAAGGGACATGACAGAAGAAACCAGCAATGTGTTACTTGAATCCAGATCTTTGGGTCTTACAGAAATCTTCACAGAAGGTATTAATCCACTTTTAAAACTGTCTTATGCTGAATTAGCAAAAGCAGCCTCTACACACAGAGATACTGATTGGCATGTAGATGTTTTACAAACAATGAGAAAGCTCGAGGACAACCTCAGTAAAATTAAGAATGCCCAGTGGCAAAAAAGACATATGGAGGCATGCATTAATTTTAAAGTTGTCCCTAGAGGTCTTCGTTTGTTAAAAATGCCTACTTTTGGCTCTGCCTATCCTGAACTTTTGTCTAAGTGGCAGCAACTTAATTTAGATACGAGCTATGCCTACATGAGACTACTTATTGAACAATATACTTTAATAGAGTTGGAACTTCAGCAAGAAGCTATAGCTTTAGAAGAAAAACTGGCTGCAGCCCTTACCAACACACAGAAAGAAGATTTTCTTTCTGATATAGCGACTACAATGCAAGCGCTGGATAATAAGTTATTATTGGCAAAGAAGAAGAAACTAGAAAGAGACTGTATGGATTTCTCGAGGGGGAACGTCTTCTCCTGGCCGAGAGAATCCACCAGGACAACATATGCTGTGACGCGTACTAACATTGAAATGCCTTTCTCTGAGCGTAACACTTTATCTGCTCCTACTCCTTCCATGCCTGTTTCCTCTTCCAGGTAGAAGCAGCAGTCAGTGAACAATGCTCCAGTGTGAATACAGTGAACACTGATGTTTTAAATACAATTACCATGTCAGCACCTGTAGTGAGAAGAAAAACTCCTGTTTCAGCAAGTGGAACTGTTTCAGTGGAATCTAATGACACTTCTCTTCGTTTTCCACTCCCTTTTCAACAGGAGATGAGGCGCAATTGGAGTCCACAAACAACCAGGAAAAGGAAGATATCAGGAGGCCAGTTAGAACTTCAGAAAAAAACTTTCAAAACTGTAACCAGGACTTGATTATTAATCTTTCCAGTCACATGCTTATGGAGAATGAAAGAAAGATTTTGAACAAAGGTTTGTCCTTCATTCCCTCTCAGGGGACTGATGTAAGTGATTTAATTGTTGATATAAAATGTTTTGTTAGAAATATTGCACTTGGAAAAGAAACGATACTAGGAACAGTCCACCAATAATTCGAAAAAAAGCACAGTTCCTAAGCAAAATGCCCAGCACAAAAGGCACTAACAGACACGTCAGGTAATCCCAATAGTTTATTGCAGAACAAGGTTAAGCGCTTTCATCACAACGTGACTTCTTCAGAACACTGATTTACACTCTCCATATGCTTTTATAAGACTACAACATCACATGACACCAAACTAATCACACCTGACTACCATTCAAATACAATACTACTACGTTACCTTATAAAGTGCTACAGAACTCACTGACACAATAATGCATACCCCCTGTAATACATACATACTTACAATACAAATATTATAACACATTTAATAAAAAACATTACTTTAAAACTCACTTTTTTCTAAAAAAAACTTATTAAAAACATATGTATATGTTGGTTAATTCTAAAGTGCTGATATTTGAGTCACCATCAGAAAAAAACACATTTCCAAAACAGTTAATATAATGTTCTCAACTGTATATTGCACTTGGTTTACAGTTTGGCAACAATGTTTTTAATACTGATGTTATGTCTTTTAAAAAACCTTCTACTTATATGCCTGCTATACATCCTTTATTGGAAAGTTTTGAAAGAGCTTGCAGTGATGATTTGTTGAAGTTTTTTGAATCTGACAATATAAAACTTGATTTTTACAATATCACCAAGGAAGAGAAGTTAGCCCTTCATGATTTAAAGAACAATACTAGTATAGTCATTCGACAAACTGATAAAGGGGGAGCTACAGTACTTCTAGATACCGGCTACTACCATGATACTATGTTAGAAATGCTCTCAGACACTACTACTTATAAGAGACTGAGCATGTCAGATCTAGATAAGTTAATAAAAACAGTACATGCAGATTTATATGACATGTTGATGTGTGGGATTATTGATGAAGAACTTTATAAATATGTTTTGATAGAGAAACCTGTGATACCAGTAATTAGAGGTTTACCTAAGGTACACAAGACCACACATAATCCTCCGCTTAGACCAATAGTATCTGGCAGAGGCTGGTTAACTGAGACAATATCTATTTTTCTAGAAAAAAACTTGAGACCAGTCGTGGAATCTACTAGATCTATATTACGTGATACGAAACAGTTCTTGGAAACACTAGCACCTTTCAATGAAAACAATATTCTAGAAACTACAGATTATATGGTAACACTAGATGTTGTTTCTCTTTTCACCTGCATACCCAATGATGTAGGGATAGATTTCTTAAGGTTATATTTGTTAAACAAAGGACTTAGCAACAATCAAGTTATTAAACTCACAATGCTGTTAGAAATGGTTCTTTGTCACAATGTTTTTACCTTTAACAATGAATACTTCCTTCAAATTAAAGGAGTAGCTATGGGCACATCTTGTGCAAACTCTTATGCTAACCTTGTGTTAGCATACTGGGAGAATACGTATGTTTTAGAACATTTGGCTTACTCCACTTCTATAAGATATTACAAACGTTTTGTTGATGATCTTTTTTTAATTTGGGGAGGCACACTAGAGCTCCTAAAAGAGTTTGTTCTATATATCAATGGAACTACCACATTTCTTAGGTTGACTGAAATGTATTCACAAAATACAATTGATTTTTTAGATGTGACATTGAGGAAAAAGACAATACTCTAGAAACAGAAGTATTTAGGAAGGTATGTAGGAAGAATGCTATTCTTCACAGAAGTAGCATGCACCCCCCCCCATATACACAGAAACATTGTGAGTAATCAAGTGAAACGTTTTTCTAATATAACTAGTGATGATTTGGTTTTCTCTGATGCATTAAAAACTATAGAAAGTGATTTTAGGCATAGAGGCTATTGCAATAGAGATATGCATTCTTTGGACACTTTTGAACGTACACATCTAGGACGTCCTTTTATTAAAAAACAAGGCAGCATAGATGAGAGACCTATAGTGAGGAATAATGATAAGAGGAGACTAGTGATACCCTTTACTAATAACAATACTTCTATTGTCAACATTATTAAGAGACATTGGAACATTTTACAGTTAGATGATGGTATAAAAGACTTAGTGGGTGAAAAACCATCCTTTAGCTATAAGAATACTAAATCTTTAAAACGTATGCTTTGTTATGAGAGAGTGCTTAAAAATAAGATCTCCTCTGAGAGAAAGGGTACATTTGCATGTCGCTCTTGCAACCAGTGTATATATATAATGAAATCTAATGTTTTTATACATCCAGATACTGGTGTTAAATATGAGTTTAATGAATACGCTGATTGTAAGTCAAGAAATGTGATTTATTTAGCATCCTGCATAAAATGTTATTGTTTCTATATAGGAAAGACTAATAGAACCTTAAGAGAAAGGATACGAGAGCATTTGTATGCTATACATAGAGAGAATGAAGAGAATGCCCTAGCCAAGCATGTACTACAAAATGACACCACACATGCCTTTAGATTTTTAGTAATAGGACAGTTAACAGAGACTGAAAGACTTGGTAATATTGGCAATAAGACAGAAAAAGCTGAGGCAAAATGAATTATTAAGCTATCTGAATAAGGTCATGGTCTCAATGATAAATTTTCATTGAGACCATTTTTATTAGATAAACCTTTGAAACATTAAAACAGTAGTAATAAGTCTCACTATGCAATATGTGTTTTAGTATGTTTTAATATTTTACTTCTACTATTCATTTATTAACATGAGATCTTTATGATATATTTAAATGATGTATTTTTGTAACTTACATGTGACTTGCTAATGTGTTTTTCATTGGTGTTTTACTTATATATAAGTTGATTTAAATTTTATGGTTTGTTGAAGTCTGATGAAGCATTCCAAGCAACGTGAAAGCGCTTACTTATTCGAATAAAGGACTTGTCTTTTCATTCATCTGGTTTTGCTTCGTTTGTTGTGGAGTATCATCCTCTTCTGATTTTGGATTTGTGCTTTTTTTGGGAGGTGATACCTTACCCTGACAGTGTTCTTTTCTTGCTGATATTTTCTGTAGAAGATGGAGCAGAAGTTTATGTAGTACAGTCCGGGAAAAAGGGCAAGAAAAATGCACAGGGAAACAAACAATCTGATCAACGATCAGAGGACTTTGAAGGGCAAAAGAAAAGGGGTGAATGTTTTAAATGCGGTAAAAAGGGACACTTGGCAAAGGATTGCAGGAAAAATAAGGCAACAACGGAAGACAAGGAGGGTGAGGACTGACTATATGGTAGTCAGGAATCACTAGAAGGAGTTAGCAAAGAAAGGACAAATGAGAATGTGATAGAGGGAGTAGAGGATGTGACAGAAGAGATAGAGGAAGTGCAAGAAGTTAGTGACAATGAAGAAGATGAGATATTAGACCTAGCTTTATTGAGCCTGGAGCTCTATTTAGCAGACACAAAACTAGAAGTTACACTCTTGGTAGAAGGGAGGGAAGTCAAATTCTTGTGTGACTCGGGGGCATCACGGACCCTTATACATCCCTCCAAACTGCCAGAAAACACGGAGTCACCTGATTACATACTGGTAAAAGCAGCTAATGGACAGCTGTATCGGGAGCCCCTCTCCCGGAACATTGCAATAACTGATCCAGTTTCAGGATTAACACAAAAAATCAAAATTGTTGTTTCTGCAAAATGCCCAGTAAACCTCTTGGTCAGAGACCTCATGCAGCTATTTGGTATAGCAGTAGTCCCAACCATGCAGGGTATGGAAGCACAGCGACAAATTGATACCTTTAGGGTGAAATGTTTTATTGGTACAGCCAGGACTTGGTTATGACTGGTCCAGGGACTGTGACCAAAGAATTAATAAATGTAGCCATCAGCAAGTTCCTCTCCCTTGACACTGATAAGCAACACCTGTTGCACTGTACCCTGTATTATTGTAACACACCTGGACCTGATAAGGAATATGAGCAAGAATTGTTTAAAAATCATGCAAACAGATTGATATTATGTAACCTGTACTGGGACACAGAAGGGAACAGTGTAGCCAGCTGTTCATTGCCCCAGGAGTTCTTTGCACTTTATAAATCTAATCGATTACCACATGTTAGCTTAACCAAAAACAGAAATATAGAATGGGCAGACCTAGGAGAAAAAGTCACGAGATGGGAGAAACAGACAGAATTAGAACTATCAGAACAGGGCATAGAAATACAGAAGTTGAATTGGATAACTCAGACCCACCCAGTCGTGCACTTGCAGTCTAGCAAGGACAGCTGATTAGCACTTCTATTAAAGGAGGAAGAGAATGCCTTACAAAATATACCAGAGACTCTCTGGTCAACAGGAAAATCAGATGTAGGACTTATTCGTACAGCGGGACCAGTAACTATCACGCCAAAGTCAGCATTTAGACCACAGAAAAGACAGTATCCCTTAAGAAAAGATGCAGAGGCAGGGATAAAGCCTATTATAGCAGCCTTACTTAAAGGAGGGATACTAGTAGAATCTCCCAATTCACCATGTAACACACCCTTATTTCCAGTTAAAAAAGCAAATGGAGAATGGCATATGGTCCAAGATTTACAAGTTGTAAATGATGCAGTAATACCAAGGGCACCTACGGTGCCAGACCCACACACCCTGTTGAATGATTTAAAACCTCAATAGAAGTATTTTTCTGTGGTAGACATCAGCAATGCGTTATTTTCGATACCGATACACCCTGATAGCCAGTATTGGTTTGCATTCACATTTCAGGGGAAAAGGTATACATATACGCGACTACCACAGGGATATTGTGAAAGTCCAACGATATTCTCACAAGAAACGGCAAGCAACTTGGCGGGATTCACCCCACCAAGAGGCAGTCAGATTTTACTTTATGTTGATGGCATCTTGCTGGCGACCCCCACCCAGCAAGATTGTAGAGAAGATACCATAGCGCTATTGCGATTCTTAGCCGCTGAAGGACATAAGGTAAATAAAAGTAAACTGCAGCTTTGGAAAAAACAAGTCAAATACCTGGGATATGTAATATCCAAGAAAGGCAGAACATTAGATGAGGACAGAAAAGTAGCAATTTTGCAAGCACCAAAACCCACTACTAAGAAGGAAATGGTGTCCTTCCTGGGTACAACTAATTTTTGCCGGAGCTGGATTCCAAACTATGCTTTGGAATCTGCACTGCTAACTCACCTTATATATAAGAAGCCTATGGCAGCACAGAATTTATTACAATGGACACCAGAAGCAGAATCTGCTTTCTGCAAATTGAAGCAGTTAATAGCATCTGCATTAGTTCTAGGATTACCAAACTACCATAAACGTTTTTTCCAAACTGTAGATTGTAAGCAAGGTTATATGACATCAGTGTTAACACAACAGCATGGGGATAAGCAATGCCCCATTGCTTACTATTCATCACAACTAGACCCAGTGGCACGGTCCTTACCCCATTGTGTACAAGCAGTAGTTGCAGCTGCAATGGCAGTACAGGCTTCGGCCTCAGTAGTCTTATTCCACCCTCTCACTTTGAGAGTGCCTCATGCAGTCGTGATCTTTCCCCTGCTAGGCATCTTTCCTGTATGACCATATTGTTGAGCCAACCTCACATGACAATTGAGCGATGCATGACTTTGAACCCTTCTACTCTGCTCTCGACCCCTGCAGATGGCACACCACACCACTGCCTGCAGGTAATTGAGCAAAAGTCACTATCTAGAAAAGATCTCACAGATGTCCCCTTGGATGATGCCGAGGTGACATACTACGTGGATGGTTCGTGCAAAAGGGGTCCTGCAGGACAGAACCTAGTAGGATATGCAGTAGTTTCTGACACTGAGATTATAGAAGCAAAACCTTTACCACACAACTTATCTGCACAGGCAGCAGAATTGATTGCCTTGACACGGGCATGTATCTTAGCAAAGGGTAAATGTGTAAACATTTTTACTGACAGCCAGTACGCTTTTTCTACTGTACATGTTTTTGTGCAACAGTGGAAAAACCGAGGAGTGATAACATCTACTGGCAAACCTATAAATCATGCACAGTTTATTTTAGATCTTTTAGAATCTATTCAGTTACCTCAGAAAGTAGCTATTTGTAAATGCACAGCTCACACCAAGTAACAAGATAGGACTTCAAAAGGTAATGTGAGAGCTGATACAGCTGCAAAACAAGCAGCCACAGAAGTATTTCTCTTAAATGAGGTACTACAACCCTCTGAGATTTTAGACTTAGAAATGTTAAAAACAATGCAGACGCTCACTAGGCAAGCTGAAAAACAAAGATGGGTAAAACGAGTAGCAATTCTCGAAAAGGGGCTGCACATCTCTAAAGAAGGGAAACCGATACTACCATCTAATTTGTTTAGATATGCAGCTTTGTTGAGCCACGGGCAGTGCCATGTCTCAACAGGGGGGATGGTACAGCTGGTGAACCAGGTGTTCACAACGTACGGATTTACAAATTACTCTAAAAAATTTTTTTGACGTCAAATTTGCAACAAACATCATGCACATGGAGCGTTAAAGCCCAAGCAAGGGAGTTTCCCTACACCACCATATCTGTTTCACACTATCTGTATGGATTTCATAGAATTGAACAAATGTGAAAATAAGAAGTATTGTCTTGTCATTGTAGATATGTTTTCCAGCCTTTCCAACTAAAAATCCAGATGCAGCCACGGTGGCAAAAGTACTTGTCAAAGAAATCATCCCTAGATTCGGCATTCCAGAAAGGATCTACAGTGACAATGGTACACACTTTGTAAACCAAACCATACAGCAGTTAAGTAAGCATTTTGGTATTTCTTTAAAAAATCATTGTGCATACCATCCACAATCTGCAGGGCTAGTTGAAAGGCATAATGGTATATTAAAAAACAAATTGAGAAAGTTAATAGCTGAGACAGGAAAGAATTGGTTGTATTGTTTGCCCCTGGCGCTGTTGAGCATGAGAAAGTACAGTTTTGTACCTACCATAAATGTAGATGTTCGAGTGTTCACCCTGCTGCAGTCATCACACTTGGGTTATCCTGTCGTCAGGCGGTCCCGCAGTCGGACGGATTTCCAAAGTCTTGGTCCGACATCGGTTGCTGTCACCTCATCCCTGACGTCAGTGCGCCAGGGGTACATATACTGCAACCAACGCCATTTTCTTCAGTTTTTCTTGCCCCAGATGTCAGGTGCCCCCAAAAAGGTGATCCAAATTAGTACAAAATGGTGAGAACACTGTACAAACACAAAATCCCTTCAGCTATAAGCAAATACATCAGTAAGGCATAGCAGAGATTTAGCCAGTAGATGAGAGGGGTTGGAGGGAGAGTAACCTGGACTGCAGCAGGGTGAACACTCGAACATCTACATTTATGGTAGGTACAAAACTGTACTATGTTCATCGTGTTACCCTGCTGCAATCATCACACTTGGGTTGAGTCCCAAAGCTAAGGTAGGGTGGAGGTATCATAGAGGGTTAGTGGAGGCAATGAGGCCCTGCAGAACTGCAGTGACAAAGCCCTCCCTGGACTTAGAATAAAGAGGTAAGTGATAGTGCTTGGTGAAGGTGTGTACAGAACTCCAAGTTGCAGCTTCTAAAATTTCCTTGGTAGGAACCCCCCTGAGAAAGGCTGTAGAGGTAGCTGTTGCCCTGGTAGAGTGGGATCTAATGGTAGGGGGAACTGGTTTCCCATGATGGGTATAACAGAACCGTATGCAATGGCCTATCCATTTAGAAATGGTTTGTTTGGATATGGCCCTCCCTTGAGAAGCTGTAGCATAGGATACAAAGAGCTGGTTAGTTTTTCTGAAAGCCTTAGTTTTATCCAAGTAGTAACGAAGCTGCCTGTGAATGTCCAAGGAATGCAGGAGTCTCTCACCTTTGTTCTGTGGATTGGGGAAGAAAGTGGGTAGGTAGATGGTTTGATTTAAAGCTACACTGGAAACCATCTTAGGCATGAAGGAAGGATTAGTTCGTAGAGAAACTCTGTCTTGATGAAAAATGAGGAAAGGTTCCACTGCCATAAGTGCCTGTAATTCTGAGACTCTCCTGGCAAAAGTTATTGCCAGGAGCAGGGCAGTCTTCCAAGATAGGAACTGAAGGTCTGCAGAGAAGGCTGGCTCAAAGGGAGGTAGCGTTAGTTTTTCCAGAACAAAGTTGAGGTCCCATGTTGGTGTAGGAGCTCTTCTAGGTGGTCTAATGTTTTTTGCCCCTCTGAGGAACTGCCTTACAAGAGGATTTGAAAATAAAGGTGGATTTGTGTCGTAGTGAGCTGAAATAGCTGAAGCGTGGATTTTAATTGAGGAGAAGGAAAGTCCTTTGTGCAACATCTCAGCTAAATACTGTAGAATGTGAGGCATATAAGGCTGAGTTGTGTCTTGGCCTTTAGCTTGGTTCCAAGCAGAAAACCTTTTCCATTTGTCCGAGTAAGCCTTCCTGGTGCTTGGCCTCCTGGCTTCCAGAATAACATCCAGTACTTCTTGTGAAAGAGGGGCTGGTTGGATGCTTAATTGATTTGCCATGCAGCCAGGTTTAAGGTTTTGAGCTGGCTGTGTAGAATCTGTTTGTTGTGCTGCATGAGCAAATGAGGTATTTGAGGCAATATCCATGGTGGGCTGTGAGCCATATTCTTCAATAGCAGGTACCAGTGCTGGCGTGGCCAATCTGGGGCTATGAGAATCAGTCGAGGTTTCTCCTTTTTGACCTTCAAAAGAACCTTTGTGGGAAGAGGTAATGGAGGAAAGGCATATGCTGTTAGGTTTTTCCAACTGAAGGAGAGAGCATCCACTTTCCAAGCTTGATGGTGGAATATCCTTGTACAGAATGTTGTCAGTTGGTAGTTTTGAGGACTGG
This sequence comes from Protopterus annectens, assembly GCF_019279795.1. Taxonomy (NCBI): domain Eukaryota; kingdom Metazoa; phylum Chordata; order Ceratodontiformes; family Protopteridae; genus Protopterus; species Protopterus annectens. Next base: position 339,557,278 of record NC_056742.1, on the reverse strand, counting down.
CAAACAGGTCTATATTTGGAAGGCCCCATTTTTGAGTTATCATTGTAAATATTTGTGGGTCTAGTTTCCACTCATGGGGATCTTTGATGTTTCTGCTTAGGTCGTCTGCCAATGTGTTTTTCTGTCCTGGCAGGAATTGAGCTTGTAACCGGACTTGGTAGGCCAGAGCTGTGTTCCATAAGATTATTGCTTGCTTGCAAAGAGGGTAGGAATGTGTGCCCCCTTGTTTGTTTATGTACCACATTACTGTGGTGTTGTCCGTCTTTATTGCAAGTTGTCTTGGCTGTAGTAGATCCTTGAAGGCTGTCAGAGCTTTCTGTACAGCTAGCATCTCTTTTTGATTTATGTGCAGTTTTCTTTGTTCTGCAGTCCATAGGCCTTGAATGCATTGCCCTGCCATGTGTGCCCCCCCAGGCATAGTCTGAAGCATCTGTTGTGATAGTTTGCCTGGTTGGGGGCAAGGTGAAAGGCTGCCCCTTGTTGAGGTGACATGCCTGTGCCCACCATAGAAATTCCTGTTGAAGGCAGGGAATGAGAGATATCACTGTGTCCAAGCTGTGGCTGTGTTGAGACCATACGCTTTTTAGGTACCACTGTAATTTCCTCATATGCAGTTTTGCAAATGGTATTATCAGAATGCGAGATGTCATGAAGCCCAAAGCCTGCAGAATTTTTCTTGCAGTTAATTGGGTCTTTGTTGCCACTGTCTTGAAATATTGAGTCAGTTGAAGTGGTGTAAGATAAGCCTTCTGGGCCTTTGTGTCCAAGCTGGCACCCAGGAATGTCATTTTTTGTGAGGGTACTAGTTTTGACTTCTTATCGTTTACTGTGTACCCCAGACAATTTAGTAGATGCTGCACAAAAGCCAGATGATGTAAGAGAATGTCTTTTCTTTCTGCTTGGATGAGGCAGTCATCCAGGTATGGATATATTTGAATTACTCTTTGTCTGCAGTATGCAATTATTGGTGCCAGGCATTTTGTGAAAACTCTGGGCGCAGTAGATAAGCCAAAGGGCAGTGCAGAGAATTGATAATGGGTTGAACCTGCAATGAAACGGAGGTATCTTCTGCAACTTTGTCTGATAGGGACATGCAGGTATGCCTCCTTGAGGTCCAACGTTACCAGCCATGCTTCCTTGCCCAACATGGGAAGTAGCTGCTGTAGTGTTAGCATCTTGAATTTGGGGATTTGTAAGTAAGTGTTTAGAGTTGAAAGGTCCAGAATTGGTCTCCAAGCATTGTCCTTTCTGGGTACTAGAAAGAGCCTTGAGTAAAATCCTTGGCCTTGCTCTTGAGTTGGTACCCGCTGAATGGCTCTCATGGTCATTAGTGCTGTAATTTGTTTTTGAGCCTCTGCCCTTTGATTTTGTGGCAAGTTTGGCATTCCTCTTTTCATTGGTAAGGTGTGAAAGTGGAATCTGTATCCTCGTAAAATTATGTCTAGGACCCATTTGTCCTTTGTGACCATGTGCCAGCTGTCTGCAAATAGTGCTAGTTTTCCCCCAAGGGGGCTGACAAAAGAGCTTTGTTTGGCCAGCTGAGGTGCAAGTCATTGAGTTTGCCTTCTGGTGGGTTGAGACCTGTCTTCTCCTCCCTTCTGGGTTGTAGTGCCCCATTGGCGAGGTTTATACTGGGCTTGTGGTTGTCCTCTGCCCCTTGGTCGCCTGTATTTACCGCTCTGAGGTCTGTCAGTGGCTGGAAAGGACCAATTTTTTGTTGGCCAGTTTCTGCTGAATCGAGGGGGTTGTACTTGTAGGAAATCTTTGACTGTGTGCATTGATTTCACCTTATCTTCCATTTTCTTTAAAACTTCTTCTGCTTTAACTCCAAAAAGCACATCCTGCTGTAAGGGAGCATCTAGTAGTTTTGCTTTAACATGATCAGGCAGACTTTGTTCCTTTAACCAGGCATGTCTACGTATAACTGATCCAGTGACAGCTGCTCTGCAGGAGGCCTCTAAAGAATCAAACCCACATTGTAAGGTATGTTTGCCCACCTGCTCGGTGGCGTGCAACAAATCCTGTACTTCTTTCAATTCAGATTGTTGAGGGAGGGATGTTATCTTTTGTTTTAACTGAGAAATCAGAAATTGCTGATACTTAAGCATATCCACTCCACACTGAACTCCAAACGAAAGTACCACTCACAGTTACAAACAGCAAAATGAATCCTCCGGTTTAAAACAAAACCAAAATGAATTTAATATATCCAAGAGTTAAGCGCTTTCACTCGTCACAGCGAGCATCATCAGAACAGTTAAAAAGTGAATGTACACTCCATTTTGTATTTAAAATTGGCGCCAAAATAGCGCAAGCTTTAAAGTGATATGCTACTTTAAAATGGTACATACAATAAAAGCTATGCATATTCAATACATATCAAAGCACTGTGAATATTAAAAGTGCTCAAACTTATTATAAGCTACACTTGTTGGAAGCCATACTGAAATATTAATTATTTAACATTAATAAAGGTTTAATAGAAAAATAATCATTGATGCCCAGTGTAGTAGTGGCATCTGTTAAAACTTGCCAATATAATTCCCTATAGGCTAAATAGTTTTTTGAATTTCCTCCTCTGGGATTATTTTTTACAGCCTCTATAATAGCAAACTTAAACCTGTGTTCCGTTCCTTTTTCTACAATGTGCCTAGCCAAGGCATTCTTTGTGTCATTGTTTTTGATACAATACAAATGAGAATTTGTATTGGGTAGGAACATTAAGAATATTTTAGAACAGGATAAAAATGACAGGAATGGAATTAACACACATACTGCCAAATGTGGGGCTTGCAACCAATGTTTTAGTATTTACGAAACTAGTCCTGTAATTCTAAATAACTTAAATAAGACCAAAATTTATTTGTCAAAAGGTAATTGTAAATCTAATATGTTGGTGTACATAGCGTTATGTACGGTCTGTCCCTCGTTTTACATAGGGAAGACCGAGAGATTATTAAGACAAAGAATTTATTCTCATTTGTATTGTATCAAAAACAATGACACAAAGAATGCCTTGGCTAGGCACATTGTAGAAAAAGGAACGGAACACAGGATCTGAAGTAGGAGATTCATTTGTCTGCAACCTGTGGGTTATGGATCCGATATCGGATCCGAACCGGCATGGTTTACCAGCTATGGATCCAAGCTCTCAGCTCCTCCCCTCACCCATAATGCCCTGCTCTACCCTCATGACCCCAGATCTCGTTTGCCGCGCATGGTGACCGGATTGTTTCTCAAGCTCTCCAGCTAAGTGCTAGTTTTCAGTCTTTAAATTGTAAAATTTAAGATTTTTTCTTAGTTATTTGTGTGAAAGTGTAGGTTTCCCCTTTGGTATATTTACTTTTTTTAGAGTTTAATCTAAAAGTTATATCCCTCCCCTCGCTGTTGGCGTAGTGTGTGTGTGTTGGGCCTGTGAGTGATTTTGTGTTTCTTTAGTTACTTTTTAGTTATAGTAACTACTATTGTAGATTGGGATGTCTGAGCAACCCAAGTCTATTTTTTCTAAATGCTCCGAGTGTGGCCATAAGCTTTCCCCAGCTGATGGCCACACTCGGTGTGTTAGATGCCTGGGGGTTGAACACCTCACATCTGGATGTTCCATTTGTGCAGGGTTCAACCCCAGGGCATTGAAGGAGCGGAGGTCCAAGCTTGTTTTGGCGGGCCTTTTACCGCCGGACTCGGCTCCGACCTCCGCTCCTTCGGGAGTAACCGTACCCACGGTTATTCCTTCTGCGGCTCCCCTCCTCCTCCTGGGACTCAACCTCCCGCTTCTGGTTCGGAGGAGAGGGATGCTAGAAAAAGGGACCGGAGGGAGAAGCACCATAAGCGGCGGGCCGAGACCTCTGTTTCGCCCCGCCAGCCAAGCTGGCTTCTCCCGGCCCGTGTCGGCTCCATTGTCGGCTCGGTCTCCTCCTCCTCGGCCCGGTCTCCAGTGTGCTTTTGCCGGGACCTGAGGAGGAGGAGACCGATCTCCGTCGAGGCTATCGAGGAGGCACTCCAGGCCTACCTCGGTAGCCTCGCCGAGATCTACGATAGCCTTTCGATGCTGATCTGGACCGGATGATGAGAAGGTTCATCCAGGCCCAGATGCAGATGGGAGTGCTCTTGCCTCCCCCCCCCTCTGGGGGGGAGCTCAACACCCTTTTTCAAACCGATTGCTCCTTCTCCGACCCGCTACCCGGGCTCGGAGCAGCTGGAGCCGAGCAGCTTCGGAGCCGGGGGTGGGTCGGCGCCGATTGTACTTTGTACTTCGGATCCGACCCTGCCCTCGAGTGCATCGGATCCGACCTCTCGGAGCCTGGATCCGAGCCTCGGATCCGGGGGGATCAGTGCTCCTTCGGCGCCGTCTGTGTCGGAGCGCACTGTCCCTTCGGATCCAAGCGCTTCGGCGCCGGCTCCGATCCACTCTTCGGGTCCAAGGGGGAGCCGATTGTCGGATCCTTTGGTCGAGGTCGGTCCCCTTCGGCGTTTGATGTAGTGGAGAGGGCCCTGTTGAGGGTCTCCGGACCCCCGGCACTTGTTTCGGCTCCGTCCCGCGCTCCCTCTGCACTGGGTCAGGCTTCCACCATCCGGCCCTTGGGACAGCCCGCTTCTGTGCCCCAAGCTGCTCCACTGGAACAGGTTGCTGCTTGCGAGGAATCCTCTGACAGCCCCCCAGAGGATGTTCCTCGCAAGCATACGTGCAAAAGGAGGCACATTGACTCCCCCGAGTCTCTCACGGAAGACACGGACTTGGAGGAAGGGGAAGGCTCCCCATGGTCACCCCCCGAGGATGTCTCATTTGGGGACATCATGGAAATGCTCCGTATAAGGGGGGGTGGTCTGCCCCCAAGTCTTCCTCGGACGAGTCCGTGTTCTTGGAGGCATTTGAAGCGGGCCCGTCTACCTCTTGGGTGTCCCCTCCTGCCGACCCCCTGGTGGACCTCATTACCACCAGGGCGTGGAAGGAACCGGACACTGTTGAGCCAATCCCTAAGAGGCCCGATAGGATCCTCAGCCCACCGTCCGACCGTGCCCATTGGAGTAAGGGGCCTCCGGTAGATGCCATGTTGACGGCGGCCACCAAGAGGGAACTGGCTCAGGAGAGTCCCTCAGTCCATCCCCCGAGCAAGGAGTCTCGGATGATGGACCGCTTGGGGAAGCGGATGTTTAGTTCAGCGACCTTCTCGGTAAGGGCGCTGAACTACCTGGCACACGTCATTAGGATGCAGCGAGATCTCATTAAAGAATACGCTGCATCTCCCCCAGAGTCCATGTCGGAGGAGGACAAGATGCTGCACTCCACCCGCATGGCCACTCTTAGATCAGTTACTAATACCTCTATGCGGCTACTCTCCCATGCTACGGAAGGCGCCGCTAGAGCTGCAGGGGCAGGCCTAGTCACTAGACATCAGGCCTGGCTCCGTCACTGCGATTTTTCTGAGCCCTTCAAAGCGTCGTTTGCGAACGCCCCCTTTGATGGTTCTGCCCTCTTTGGCAAAACCGTTCGCGACACTTTGACCCAGAGCGAGAAGGATGGGAAGACGCTGTCTGCCGTCGGAATCTGCTTCTCTGCACCCCAGAGGCCCTACTCTAGGAACCAAAAGGGTCAGAAGAAGATGTGGTTCCGGAAGTCGCAGCAATCCCAGCCTGCTCCGGACAACCAGTCCTTCCGTGGCAGAGGAGGACAGGGAGGACGCCGCCCTAGAGGCAGAGGGGCTCCCAGGAACTTCGGGTCCAGAGAACCTTTCTCTGAACGGCCCGCAGCAACCCTGAGGGGTTGCCCGGCTGCTCCACTCTGGAGGCAGTCGGGGGACATTTTTCGGGGCACCTAGCGGCATGGGAGTCCATAACATCAGACCGCTGGGTTCTCCAAATCATATCCAGAGGATACCGCATCCCTTTTCTTCACTTACCAAAGTTGAAGTCCCTCCCAGACGTTCCACCCGGTCAACGGGAGGCCGCTTTGGCAGAAATTGGCCATCTGCTAAAGAAAAGAGCCATCCAGCCCATCCCCCCAGACCAGATCGGATCAGGATTCTACTCCAGGTTCTTTTTAGTGCCAAAAAAGACGGGGAACTAAGACCAATTCTAGACCTTTCTCTCTTGAACCTGGCAGTCCCCAAGGAAAAATTCCGAATGGTCACTCTGCAATCTATTCTCCCCCTTCTGGGAGAAAATCACTGGATGTGCTCTATAGACCTCAAAGATGCGTACTACCACATCCTGATGGACAGGCGCTTCAGGAGGTTCCTCCGCTTCCGGCTGGGAGCCAGTCACTACCAGTTCCGGGTCCTTCCCTTTGGTCTCACCATAGCCCCCAGGGTGTTCACCAAAGTATTAGCAGTGGTAGCGGCCCACCTGAGGCTTCAGGGGGTACAGGTCTTCCCCTATCTGGATGACTGGCTTCTTACCGCCCCAACAAGGCATCTACTACTATTGGCGCGAGACTCCTTTCTCCATCTTGCTCCCTTTCTGGGCATTACAATAAATATGAAGAAATCCAACCTGGCGCCCACACAGCTCTTAGATTTCATAGGGGCCAGGTTAGACACAAGGAGTTTAAAAGCCTTCCTCACTGTGGACAGAGTTCAAAATCTGCAGCTCCAGGTGCAGGCCATTCTCCACTCAAGTTCTGTTCCGGTGGAGTTGGTCCTGAGGGCTCTAGGGTCCATGGCGTCTGCTATAGCACTTCTTCCTCTTGCTAGGCTCAATATGCGCATCCTCCAGTGGACTCTCTTAGTACAATGGTCATACCTTGCTCTCCCTATGCATCACCCCATTGCGATCAGCAAGGCTTGCAAGCGGTCCCTCCTGTGGTGGATTCATTCCCCGGATCTCCACGGAGGCCGCCCATTTTGTGCTTCTCCCCCTCTCGCCACGGTGACCACGGATGCCTCCCGCCTCGGGTGGGGGGGGGCATTTTGCGGGCTGGACCGTCCAAGGCACGTGGAACGATTCAGAGACCTTTCTGCATATCAATGTTCTAGAGATGAGAGCAGTGCTCTTAGCGTTGCTAGCACTTCAGGACTTTCTTCCCTTGGGAACAATTGCGATTCAATCGGACAACATGTCGGTTGTCTGGTACATCAACAAGCAAGGGGGAACAAGGTCTTACCCCCTTTGTCGAGAAGCCATGAGAGTTTGGGAATGGGCAATCTCCACCAACCGCTTTCTAATAGCAACGCACATTCCGGGTCGGTCCAACATCCTGGCGGACAAGCTCAGTTGCACCATTCTGACCCCTTACGAGTGGTCTCTCAATTTTCAAGTAGCGGAATGCATATTCGCATGGTGGGGAACTCCTTCATGCGATCTTTTTGCCTCTCCCTCAAACACCAAGTGCAACAGTTTTTTCGCCCTCCAGGAGGTTCTCCAAGAGACGCTCTGGTGCATGCTTGGCCACCCGGTCTTCTGTACGCTTATCCACCCTTGCCTCTGATGCTCCAAGTTCTTCAGAAAGCCTCTCGGGTGGGTTGCAGAATGATTCTCATTGCTCCGTTTTGGCCTCGACAGATCTGGTTCCCCTTTCTAAGGTCTCACTCGGTGAATCCTCCTTGGATTCTAGATCCCACTCCGGATCTGATATCCCACCCATCCTGCATATCTCCTCCGAACCTGGACAACCTGAAGCTGACCGCTTGGCTGCTCCAGTTCCACTCTTGATCAGGACTCCCGGTATTTCGTCCCCTGTTAAGGCTATCCTGGTGGCAGCTCATAAACCATCCACTAGGAAAGTCTACCGCAGCAAGTGGAAGCGGTTTTCTTTGTGGGCGGAGCGGCAAGGCCTGAATCCCTTCACGGTTCCTCTCCCTTTAGTGCTTGACTTTCTAACCTCTCTTTTAACGATGGTGCCAGCAGTTCCACAGTCAAAGTACAACTGGCGGCAATTTCTCATTATCACATTGGTCATGACTCTAGTCCACTTATGTCAGCCAAGTTGTGTAAAATTTTCCTTAAAGGTACTTTCCTTCTCAGGCCCCCTGTGAAACAAGCGGTTCCTCCTTGGGACCTCTCCTTAGTTCTCCAGGCCTTGACCGCCCCCCCCCTTCGAACCAGCGGCTAAGGTGGATCTCAAATTCTTGTCTTTCAAGACAGCCTTTTTAGTAGCCATTACATCGGCCAAGAGAGTTTCAGAGCTCCAAGCATTATCAGCTAAACCTCCTTATTTGGTATTTCATCCGGACTGTGTTTACCTCAGGACCAACCCGTCCTTTCTTCCTAAAGTAGCTTCTGAAGCAAACATTAATCAATCCATTAACCTCCCTGTTTTCTTTCCTAAATATGAAAACAAAGGTGAATACAAGCTTCACTCCTTAGATGTTCACAGGCAACTTAGATTTTATCTAAACAGAACGGCTGGTCATAGGCAATCCGACCAGTTGTTTATTTCCTTTGCTAAATTTAATTTGGGCAAGCCAATTTCTAAAGTTTCTCTGTCTCGCTGGATTTCACAGTGTATCTTATTGGCTTATCAAGCTTCAGGAAGGCCCGCACCGGAGGGTGTACACGCCCATTCAACCCGGTCAGTATCTACCTTGGCAGCCTTTAAGGCTAGGATTCCTCTAGATGATATTTGTGCAGCAGCCACGTGGGCTTCATCTCATACTTTTATTTCCCACTATAAGTTGGATCTTGCATCTAGGGTAGAGCATCATTTGGCTCCGCGGTGCTCGGAATATCCTTCCATGATGGCCCAAGATTCAGGTAGTTGGGGACTCTGTCCCACAGGTTGCAGACAAATGAATCTCCTACTTCAGATTTAGAAGTTATGTACTCACCATAACGTTCCATCTGAGTAGGTGTATTCATTTGTCTGCAACCATCCCGCCCTCCTATCCCCCTGGCCTTTCAGTTTCCTGCATATTATGTGTTACCCTTTTCAGGGTGTTCTTGCTGTTGGCAAACTCGATCTGAGGTCATGAGGGTAGAGCAGGGCATTATGGGTGAGGGGAGGAGCTGAGAGCTTGGATCCATAGCTGGTAAACCATGCCGGTTCGGATCCGATATCGGATCCATAACCCACAGGTTGCAGACAAATGAATACACCTACTCAGATGGAACGTTATGGTGAGTACATAACTTCTAATTTAAGTTTGCTATTATAGAGGCTGTAAAAAATAATCCCAGAGGAGGAAATTCAAAAAACTATTTAGCCTATAGGGAATTATATTGGCAAGTTTTAACAGATGCCACTACTACACCGGGCATCAATGATTATTTTTCTATTAAACCTTTATTAATGTTAAATAATTAATATTTCAGTATGGCTTCCAACAAGTGTAGCTTATAATAAGTTTGAGCACTTTTAATATTCACAGTGCTTTGATATGTATTGAATATGCATAGCTTTTATTGTATGTACCATTTTAAAGTAGCATATCACTTTAAAGCTTGCGCTATTTTGGTGCCAATTTTAAATACAAAATGGAGTGTACATTCACTTTTTAACTGTTCTGATGAAGCTCGCTGTGACGAGTGAAAGCGCTTAACTCTTGGATATATTAAATTCATTTTGGTTTTATTTTAAACCGGAGGATTTATTTTGCTGTTTGCAACTGTGAGTGGTACTTTCGTTTGGAGTTCAGTGTGGAGTGGTTATTCGTTGATCCAAACGGTTTTCTCAGATTCTGTTGTTGTATTATGGATTCCTCTCACAGTTCATTTACAGGCACCTCACCAGGTCATTGTACTGAACTAGCAAACCTTCGGGCAGAAGTTACATCCCTGCGTAGTGAGGTAGCGAAAATTGTTGATCTTTTCAGCAAGATCCCCGGACTAATGGATTTACATTTAAATTCTCCTGTTACCTATAACGAAGAGAAAGAATTGAGAACTGTTCCCCCAAGAAGGGGAACACCTTTTAAATGTGTTACTAACAATGTTAGTGACGAGTTACCCAACACATCATCTCCTTGCATACCGAATGGGCAAGAACAGGAGCAAGCACATGGATGCGCTATTGATTTACCTCGCGCTGCCGTCACTAATGAAAATAATAAGACAGCAGTGACTGACTTCACCTTTGACTTTTCTTTCGGCAATATTTCTGATGAAATGAGGTGAGTTGGCACCAGACCTAGACACACGCAACCAGCTCGGACTTATGCTCACGTTTCTAGTGAGAACAAACACCAACAAGGTACTGCTTGCAATTCTAAAAGTGACCATAAACGCAATGCGTTACAGGAATTTCTTATTCAAGATTGCAAATTTGACAATAGTAACAACGGTAATTATTTGGATTACCATGTGGAATGTAAAGGCAGCTTAAAAGATAAGATCTATTTATTTGGCAAGAAATTGAACATTATTAACGCTTTGAAATTAGACAATGCAAATTTGAATTATTGTTTATCGATTAACATAGTACCTATGGGCTTAAGGTTTTACAAGCTACCTTTGGGTATTGATATCAACATTGAAGTTCAAACTGAATTTAATTCTCTATTTGATAAGTTTGGGTTTGATTTTATGAAAATGCTTATCAAATATAATGATGCTAAGTTATGCAAACTGCTGTTAGATGTTGAGAAGCTCAATAATTTAATCATGCAGGACTTGGCATTTTCACAATGGGAGACATTATTTTATAAGCAATTTACCACAGCAGATTTCAGAGCTAAGAAAGCTTTTGAGCGTAAACAAAGGAAATTGAACAGGGATAGAGACCAATACAGAAGACACATGAGTTATAAATGGGGTAGTACTAAATTAAGCACAGAGACACACACACAGAGAAACGACCAATTTGACTTTGATAAAGGTGATAGTAATGAGGAGTTTTTTCACACACCCAGGGAAATGAATTACGGGAAGTGGAAGAAGGGAGAAAAATGGAAAATGAAGTACTAATAATTCAAGATTCAAATACATTTAGGGATGACAGTATCAATGATGACAAGGGCATTATTACCACCAACCAAGTAGTTAGTGTATACAAAATTTTTTAAATTTACAACTATAGTAATATTAAGTTAGAAAAGGCTCACTTTAGTCTGCTATCCAAAGGGTTGAAATTCATCCCGACCCCAAACTTTGATTTAGTTGACAATATATTTGAGTTTAAGAAATTCACCAGGAAGCTGAATTTAGTCCTGATGTTTGGAAATAAAGAAATTGGTACTAATGACAAACAAGACACTTTAAAAAAGAGAAGTTGTTTTATCCCATTAAGCAACCCCAGTGTTCAGATTTATGACAAAAGGGTTACTAGGGAAATTTACCAAGTTAATAAAGACATCAAAAGGTACAAGATTAAACACAATCTTTCTGTAGAGGAACACAGGACTTTATATGAGTTACAGAATGATCACAACATTAGGATTATGAAACCCGACAAGGGTGGTGGCATCGTATTGTACGATGCCATTACATATAGTGCTGTTATACATGATATCTTACACAACTTGGGTAATTATTCATCAATTTCCTTAAATGAGGTACATATAGCTTACAGGAGAATAGATATGTACCTTGAAGAATATTTTTTGGAACAAAGAATTTCAGAGGACTTATACAAATATATGACTGTAGAATTCCCTACATTGGCCACCATTGTAGGGATTCCAAAAGTACATAAGGATTATTGCAACCCCCCATTTCATCCGATTATATCTGGAAGTAAATCTAAGACCTTTCCAATTGGTGTAGTCATTGATACTTTGTTAAAACCTATATATGATGATGTCCAACATTTAGTAAAGGACTCGTGGGAATTTCTAAAAAATTATCCTATTAATATGTACAACAAAGATATACTCTTCAGCACTATAGATGTAATTGATCTATTTAGCAGCATTCCCACTGAGGAGGGTATAGACGCCTTCACTAGATGTTTTAGAAAATATACCAAAATGTCTTGGGATAGAATAACTTTGTTAGCGGAACTAATGAGCATAGTATTGGAAAATAACTTCATATACTATGAAGGAGAACTATTCAAGCAAACCAGGGGAGTAGCTATGGGTGCGGCCTGCGCCCCCATATTTGCCAACCTGGTTATGCTTGATTGGGAAGAAAACACTATCTTTAACAGTTTATTTTCCAAGTCTATTACTTATTATTCTCGATTTCTTGATGACATTTACATTTTGTGGAATGGAGATAACATCTCCTATACAGCTTTTATCACCTACATTAACTCCAGTAGTGATTTTTTAAAATTTACATCAGTAGTAAATAGTTGTGGGCTACCTTATTTAGACACATTAGTGTCTGCAGACAATGGCTGTTTGAAATCAACGGTATTCAGAAAAGCTACTTTTACTAATTCTTATTTAGATTTCAATAGTTTTCATCCTAGAAAAGTGAAAAGAAATATATACAAAGGCCAGTGTATTAGAGCCATCAGAATGACTTCCAACTACTCTGATATGGTCAAAGAAATTGAACATATTACAGCACTATTTTTGGACAGGGGATATGATTTAGAATTAATGAATAACGTTTCTACTTATGTTATCAGTCAAAGGGGAAATAAATACACACCACTGCTAGGAATTAACAGTGCATCTAATGCACAAGAGATCACTGATGTCCAAGTATTATCATCTACTAAAGAGACTGCTAACAAAAACAAAGATGCTACCAGAAATAACAAAGTTCCTCACAATTTCAACAGAGCTTGTATTATTGAATTTGGTCCATTTAGTCACATCATTAAGGATATTATGACTAATAACTGGCATTTACTAACAAGTGAACAGGAAATAACTGATATCGTAGGAACTGAGCCAATATTTGTGAATAAAATTGGTAGGAACATTAAGAATATTTTAGAACAGGATAAAAATGACAGGAATGGAATTAACACACATACTGCCAAATGTGGGGCTTGGAACCAATGATGTTCTTCGTCTCACATTGCTGCAGTCATAACCTGTGGGTAGTCCGCTGTCCTCGATCGGCCTGAATACCAAAGAGCTGGGCTGGCGTCGGTCATTGTCGCCTAGAACTGACGTCAGTACGTCGTAGTACATAAGCGCAAGACCGACGCCATATCCTCAGTCTTTCTTGCCGCGTGGTCCGAAGCAGAAGCAGCGTTTGCAAGTGCCGTTCGGCGTTCTGAAATTTTCATTTATCGAGTTTCAGACCGAAGACCAAGTTGGGCTAAGTACCCCATTGGGGAAATCTTTGTCTTTTCTTGCCTCAATTATCCAGATGTCAGAAAAAGTTAATAATTGCATTTCTTGTGGGAAACAGATACCTCATAAGGATTTTCATTCTTTCTGTATTCCTTGCTTAGGGCCTGAGCACGACGTGGTCGGGTGTCGCTTTTGTGCTAGATTTAACAAGCGCACCATTAAACGGAGATTAGACTGTGCCAGGCTTGTTTTTGGTAAAAGGTGTAACTATAACATGCCGTCGGATCCGCCGACGCCCGCTACCACTAAAAAGCGTAAAGATAAATCTTTGAAGTCTAAACCGGATGAGTCGTCCGTTGCGGACGCCGGTTCTACGGAGCCTCAGGTTGAACCTGTGGATCCTGCCGAGGGTTCGGCTGAATTCCATGGGGAACCTTTACTTTTACAGGAGTTGGCCTCTCAGGAGTTAGGCCTGGCTGAAGGTGCTTCTCAGGTGTCTGTAGTTCCATCTTTACAGAAGGTTATTAGGCCTTCTACTTCAGTGGCTAAAGCCCATGCTAAGGCCAAACCTTGTCATGTTGGCCCTGGTCATAGTTCTAGTTCTCCAGCCCCTGTTCCTAAAAAGCATATGTTAAAAATGGCTGAGGACTTGATTACTTTGATCAGGGGTTCTATGCCCCCCCCCCCCAGAGAAGAGGCCTAGGGTAGAGGCAGATTTAGAGGGGATGGATCATTCCTCAGACTACTCTGATTCCTCAGCTGAAGAAATTCAGGAATTCCCTTCTTATCTGGATTCGGATGCGGAGGACTCCTGTCCTTCTGCTTCTCCTCCAGAGGATTTTTCTTTTTCTGAGACTTTGCATTCCATGAGGGAGCATTTCAAGTGGGAAGGTCAGGATTTTTCGGATTCTCGGAAACGGCTCAGGGAATTTTTGTTTCTGCCACAGCATAGGCCCTTGGCTATTCCTCCTGTCTTAGAAGTTGTTCAGGATGTTTTTTCTGAATCTTCCCTTAATCCTGATTCTTTACCTCCTGCCCCTGTCAAGCCAGACAGATATTATAGAGTTCCTGAAGCACATAAGTATTTGTACAAGAGTCCTAGAGCTGATCCGGAAACTATTACTCAAGGTCCGAAGGGTATTAGGGCTTCTGTGGCTAAGAATCCAGTTCCTTTGGATAAAGATTCTAGAGCTTTAGATAGATGGGGGAAAAAGTGTACACCTCCTCTACGTTAGCTATGAGGGCTTTGAATTGCCAATTTCATATGCTGAAGTATCAGAATTTTTTGTTAGGTCAATTGAAATCTAAGGTGGATGCTTTATCTGAGGGTATAGAGTGTCAGGAACTCCAGGAGTTGGTTCATGCATCAGATCAAGTTGGCAAGCATTCTTTGCAGTGTGGTTTCGATGCTCTTCAGGCTGCATCCAGGGTGGCTGCTACAGGTTCAGTTATTCGTAGACATGCCTGGCTTAAGGATCAAAATTTGTCAGAGCATGTTAAGGCTCGGATTTTGGATGCTCCTCTTCAATCTGAAGTACTTTTTGGTCCTTCTGTGGAATTGGTTTTGAAAAAGATGGAAGATAAGGCTAAGTCTATGCAGACGGTCAAAGATTTTATGCAGGTGCAGCCCCCTAAGTTTAGTAGGAATTGGCCTGCTAGAGGATGGTCTTTTCCTTCGTCGGATTATCAGTCTAAGGGCAGGTCCAGGCGTGGTAGAGGCAGAGCTCATGCGCAGGGTTCTTTCAGACCAGAGTTCTCCTGCACAGTCTTCTGGTGAGGGCAGGGGTCAGCCTTTTCGTAAACAGACCCAATGACCTGTATCTTCCGCTGCCAGACCCTTCTCTACTGGCAGCTCCTCTAGGAGGAAAGTTGGGACTTTTCAAACAAAACTGGCATTTGGTCACCCAGGACAAATGGGTGTTGGATATAATAAATCACGGGTACAAGTTTTATTTTCACACTTTTCCTCCTTTCAAAGGAATGCCGGATGTGCCTCCTCAGCAAAGGATGGAGGCTCAGGAGCAAATTTCTTTACTTTTACAGATGGGGGCAATTCAGGTGGTCCCTCCGTCAGAAGTAGGCCTAGGTTTTTATTCCCGTTTATTCCTAGTGCCAAAGAAAGGAAACACTTGGAGGCCAATTCTGGATTTGTCCATTCTCAATACCTACCTATACATTCCAGAGTTCAAGATGTTAACATTACAACAACTTCTGCCTATGCCGGGCGAAGATCACTGGATGGTAACCCTGGATCTCAAAGAGGCCTATCTTCACATCCCTATCAGGCCCAGCTGCAGGAGATTCCTGAGATTTCAGGCTGGTACTTCTCATTATCAGTTCTCTGCATTGCCCTTTGGTTTATCTACTGCGCCCAGAGTATTCACAAAAGTTCTCGCTCCTGTAATTGCATTTTTCAGACAGAGAGGAATACAAATTTATCCTTATCTGGACGATTGCCTGATTCTTGCTCAAAACAAAGACAAGTTACTACAACATCTCCAGTATGTAATGGCAGTTTTAAGGTGCCTAGGGTATTCTGTGAATGAAATAAAGTCCAGTCTAGTGCCCTCTCAGGACATGTGCTTTCTGGGTGTGAGACTGAATACAGCTTCTCAGATGGCGTTTCTGACCCCGGACAAACAAAGAACTCTTCATCTATACTTCCAGCAGTTATCAGTAATGTCCAGGCTGACTGCAAGGACAGTCCTTCAAGCCTTGGGGTTCATGGCATCTTGCATTCTAGTACTTCCCAATGCCAAACTGCATATGAGGAAGCTACAGTGGTATCTCAAAAGTGTGTGGACGCAACACTGCCACGGTTTGGACACTGTGATTTGGATTATACCTTGCATCCAGAAGGAATTCTTGTGGTGGGCTCAGGAATGTCACCTAAACAAGGGACTCTCTGTGACCCGACCAGTGGCGAGTCAGATCCTAACGACGGATGCCTCGGACTTGGCTTGGGGTGCACACTTCAATGGAAAATGGATACAGGACATGTGGCCTCCCAAACTTCTACATTTGCATATCAACATGAAGGAGATGTTAGCAGTCCAATTTGCTTTGATGGCCTTCAAGGACCTCCTTCAGCCGGGACAGGTGTTGATTCAAACAGACAACACAACAGTCATGTGGTACATCAACAAGCAGGGGGGAACCCATTCCTACCCTCTTTGCAGACAAGCAATGATTTTGTGGGAGACTGCTCTGAGTTTGCAAATCAATCTTCAGGCACGGTTTCTGCCAGGAACACAGAACTCCCTAGCAGATGTATTGAGCAGGCGAATTGTGGATCCCCACGAGTGGAAGCTGGATCCTCAGGTATTCAAACAATTGACCGTGGCTTAGGGAACTCCAGACATAGATCTGTTCGCTTCTCCACTGAATTTTCAACTGCCAAAATTTTGCACAAAGATGTTCCACCCAAATGCTTGGAAAGTGGATGCTCTATCTTTCAGTTGGAGCAACCTTCACGTTTATGCTTTTCCTCCTCTGCCTCCTCTTCCCAAGGTACTTTTGAAAGTCAGGCGGGATAAGCCTTGCATGATTCTAATAGCACCAGATTGGCCACGTCAGCATTGGTATCCTCTGCTGAGGAGTTTAATTCAGGAGCCTCCTTGGCTTCTGCCACAGGTTCCTCATTTGTTATCCCAGTCAAACAATCATTTTCTCAATGTTCGGGTGCAGTCCCTGCATCTGACAGTCTGGCGTATTCTGTGATGGAGCCGGTGGGGTCTCGGCTTCCTCAACAGGTTTTAGATGTCATTTTGGAAGCCAGGCGGCCTAGTACTAGAAAAGTTTATGCTGATAAATGGAAGAGATTTTTTCTTTGGAGCACAGCAAAGGGCTTTGATGTTTCAGTGCCTAATTTGAGTTTTGCACTACAGTATCTTACTGAATTACTGGACAAGGGTTTGTCTTTCTCTTCTGTGAAGGTTCATGCTGCAGCCATTTCTGCTCACTATGATTGTGACCCTCCTTTATTTTCTCACCCTTTGTTCAAACAATTTCTTAGAGGGGCAAAGAATATAAAACCCCCACGTAGAGCTCCTACTCCTTCCTGGGATCTCAATTTTGTGTTGGAGAAGCTTACTTTACCTCCTTTTGAACCTGCAGCTACGTCTGAATTGAAGTTTTTGTCTTGGAAGACTGTTTTTTTGTTGGCCATTACTTCTGCTAGGAGGGTATCTGAATTGCAGGCACTCATGGCAGTTGAACCCTTTCTGATATTTCATAAGGATAGAGTTTCTTTGCGAACTAACCCTACTTTTATGCCTAAAGTGATTTCTAACGTGGCCTTGAACCAGTCTATTCATTTGCCTACTTTTTATGCTGATCCCCAAAATAAGGGGGAAAAAGTCTTGCATTCTTTGGATATCCACAGGCAGTTACGTTACTATTTGAGCAGAACTAAGGAATTCAGACAGACTCAACAGTTATTTGTTTCTTTTGCTTTGGGTTCACAAGGGAAAGCTGTTTCAAAGCAGACTATTTCAAAGTGGATTGGTCAATGTATTGCTTTTTGTTATTCTCATCATGGGAAGAATGTTCCTGCTGGGATCAGACCTCATTCTACTAGGGCTACTACCACATCTACTGCTTTTTTGAGGGGTGTAGCTACTAAGGATATTTTGGAGGCAGCTACTTGGAGTTAAGTACACACTTTTACTAAGCATTACCATCTCCCTCTTTATTCCAAGTCCAGAGCTGGGTTTGCCACTGCAGTTTTACAGGGCATGTTAGCAGCTCCTACAGCTATTTAGTTTGCCAGCCTCCCCTTTCCTTTGCTTTGGGATTCTACCCACAGGTTATGACTGCAGCAATGTGAGACGAAGAACATAGTACAGTTTTGTACCTACCATAAATGTAGATGTTCGAGGATCTACATTGCTGCAGTCCAATTATCCCTCCCTCCTTCCCCTCTATAGTTTGTGGTTGTTGGGCGTTTACTATTTTGGCTCTGGCCTTCTTTCCTTCTTAGGCCTTCTGACATCTGGGGCAAGAAAGACTGAGGATATGGCGTCGGTCTTGCGCTTATGTACTACGACGTACTGACGTCAGTTCTAGGTGACAATGACCGACGCCAGCCCAGCTCTTTGGTATTCGGGCCGATCGAGGACAGCGGACTACCCACAGGTTATGACTGCAGCAATGTAGATCCTCGAACATCTACATTTATGGTAGGTACAAAACTGTACTTTTTAGTATTTACGAAACTAGTCCTGTAATTCTAAATAACTTAAATAAGGCCAAAATGTATTTGTCAAAAGGTAATTGTAAATCTAATATGTTGGTGTACATAGCGTTATGTACGGTCTGTCCCTCGTTTTACATAGGGAAGACCGAGAGATTATTAAGACAAAGAATTTATTCTCATTTGTATTGTATCAAAAACAATGACACAAAGAATGCCTTGGCTAGGCACATTGTAGAAAAAGGAACGGAACACAGGTTTAAGTTTGCTATTATAGAGGCTGTAAAAAATAATCCCAGAGGAGGAAATTCAAAAAACTATTTAGCCTATAGGGAATTATATTGGCAAGTTTTAACAGATGCCACTACTACACCGGGCATCAATGATTATTTTTCTATTAAACCTTTATTAATGTTAAATAATTAATATTTCAGTATGGCTTCCAACAAGTGTAGCTTATAATAAGTTTGAGCACTTTTAATATTCACAGTGCTTTGATATGTATTGAATATGCATAGCTTTTATTGTATGTACCATTTTAAAGTAGCATATCACTTTAAAGCTTGCGCTATTTTGGCGCCAATTTTAAATACAAAATGGAGTGTACATTCACTTTTTAACTGTTCTGATGAAGCTCGCTGTGACGAGTGAAAGCGCTTAACTCTTGGATATATTAAATTCATTTTGGTTTTATTTTAAACTGGAGGATTTATTTTGCTGTTTGTAACTGTGAGTGGTACTTTAGTTTGGAGTTCAGTGTGGAGTGGTTATTCGTTGATCCAAACGGTTTTCTCTGATACTTAAGCATATGAAATTGACAATTTAGTGCTCCCATAGCTAATGTGGCTAAGGTGTAAACCTTTTTCCCCCCATCTGTCTAGTGCTCTAGAATCCCTTTCAGAAGGTACTGTTTTTTTAGCCATGGAAGCCTTAGCTCCCTTGGGACCCTGGGAGATAGTCTCTGGGTCAGCTACTGGGCTTTTGTAAAGAAATTTTTGGGAATCAGGAACTCTGTAGTATCTGTCAGGCTTGACCGGAGCAGGAGTTAGAGAGTCTGGGTTGAAACTGGATTCTAAATAGACATCATCCACAATGTCCAAAACAGGAGGGATGGCTAGAGGTCTGTGTTGGGGGAGTAAAAGAAACTCTCTGACCCTTTTCTTGGAATCAGAGTAATCCTGACCTTCCCAGTGAAAATGTTCCCTCATAGTGTGTACAGTTTCCCCAAAAGAGTAGTTTTCAGGAGGAAAGCTGAGGGAATAGAATCCTCAGCATCAGAATCTTCATAAGGAGAGAAGGAATAGTCTTGGTCCTCAGAGGAATTTGAAGAAATAGTTGCTCAGAGGAAGCAGAATCTTCCTCTTGTCTAGGCCTTTTGTCAGGAGGAGGCTGAGAACCCCTGATAAGAGAAATCAAATCTTCAGCCATTTTGAGCATCTGTTTCTTAGGCATAGGGCCTTGAACAGGAGACTGAAGTGTAGTCTTTTTTGATTTAGGAGTCTTCGACTTGGAAAACGTTTTGACTGTAAGAGTCGTCGGTCTGAATACACCTTCAGAAACCTATGGCGTTTCTGAAGCACCAACGTCCTTGGAGGGTAAATCGTCGGAAGGGCCTGAAGTAAAAGGCTGCGTCGGCCTAGTACATTCTGTCAAAATATCAGTAGCGGTCTTGGGTTCCAGAACTGCGATAGTCAGGGGCTGCACCGGAGCCTCACTGATAACCGGAGACCGGGTCAACCGAGGCCTCGGAATCGGGCTTAGGCCTGGGCTGTCGGTCCTTGTCCCTGCGCTTTTTGTGCACGCCGGTAGTCAGTAGCTCCGACGGCATGTTATAGTTAAATTTTCTACCAAAAAAGTGTCGTGCGAAATCAAATCGTCTTTTAATAGTACGCTTATTAAACCTAGCACAAAAACGACAAGAAGTGACGTCGTAATCAGGGCCTAGGCAAGGTATACAATAAGAATGAAAATCCTTATGAGGTATTTGCTTCCCACAAGAAATACAATTGTTAACTTTTTCTGACATCGGTCTGAGGCAAGAAAAGTTTCCCCAACGGGGTACTTAGCTTTATAGAAGACTTCGGTCTGAAATTCGAATTCGACAATCTCAGGAGTCGGCCGACTGGCACTTGCGAACTGCTTCTGCTTCGGGCACCGCATGGCAAGAAAGACTGAAGAAAATGGTGTCTGTTGCAGTATATGTACCCCTGGCGCACTGACGTCAGGGATGAGGCGACAGCAACCGACGTCGGACCAAGACTTTGGAAATCCGTCCGACTGCGGGACCGCCTGACGACAGGATAACCCAAGTATGATGACTGCAGCAGGGTAACACGATGAACATCTGTTCCGACTGTAAAAGGATTGACTCCTTTTGAAAAACTATTTGGAAGGGCTTATTATACACCCCAGTGGAAACTTCTCATGTCCTCAGACCAGGAAGCTAATTTTACACTAGCTGAATATATGAAGAAAGTCATGAATTCTAAACATCTGTTGCAGTCAAATTCTGTTTCAGATAGAAAGCAAACCGAGACATCAGAAGTGGCAGTGACACCCGGGGACTGGGTGTGGATAAAAGTCATAAAAAAGGATTGGTCATCACCAAGGTGGGAAGGTCCATACCAGGTGCTTCTTTCGACACCCACTGCAGTCAAGATAGCAGAGCGAGCTTCATGGATCCACCTGACGCACTGCAAACTAGTTAAAAACTTTGAACTGGACAAAAATCTTACCTCTCCATCGGGGCCCTCAGCACAAAGTCTGGCTACAAAGGGGGGGGGGGTCAGATCAATAGGACTGATCCAACTCAACCCAAGTGAAGAAACCATCGGTGCTGAAGGTCCTATTAGGGCAGAGAGTAAGATCACATGTCAAAAGCAAAAATGATGGAATCCAGAAAAATCCAAATACACCTACACGGAAGAGTCGGAGAAAACAGGAATGCAGAACAACCGTTTCCTCAGAAGTATTGCATAATCATCCTGTTGACTGTACTAGTGACAATAATCTTTTTGTTGTGGCCATTCCTTTTCCCAGCCACACAAACTGAACTGAATAAGCGTGGAGAGTTGCACGTAGAGTGGCACCCAAACTTCAACACTTACCAGGCAATCAAATATGTGTATGCTGAGACCTTCAATATTTCAAATTGCTGGATTTGCACAGCTTTGCCAACAGCATACGGGGGGTTATTGTTAACTTCAGTCCCCCTAGGAGCCAACAAGACCTGGGAAAACTTAGTCTATGATGCATCAGATGTCACATCACAAGATAAAGTAGCATTGCACTTGTCTGTTCGACAGAAGGGGACTGTGTGTTTTTACAAAAATGATACAGTTCAGGTGGGTTGGAGCAATTGCAATGTGACTGTTCCCTATAGATGCTACAATAAAACTGATAACACAGGTTCCTATTGCAACACAAGCTATGATTCATTTTTTGAACTGATGCATACGACAACTGATGAAGTAAAACATAATGCTGACCTCTATAAATAACTGATTATAGTAGACAAAAAAATGTTTCATCCAGAGCCAGGACATAGTAAAGTTACTACCAAAGTAGAAGATTGCTACTTTGTATGTGGTAGGAAAGCATATAAGTGGTTACCTGAGAATTGGTCCGGCAGTTGTTATTTGGGGTACCTGGTTCCGGCCATACGACACACAGCAGTTTTACCTCAGGGGAAAATTCGGAATGTTCGACGAGAAATCAAGAAGCCTGTCAACCCAGTGGGGCAAATCAATGCTGGCTGGAAAAACCATCATGCTGTGAGCCTAGGGAAAAATGGACTGTCACATATGGACTTGGGTGATACCATCATCTCGTGGGCAGGTGTACTGCCAGCATATGGAGCAACAAAATCAATCTGTGAACTGAGAAAATTGTCTAAACTTCTCGAAATAATGAGCAATGCAACCTTTTCTGCTCTAGAATTGGTGACTGATGAACTGACTGCCATGAGAACTGCAGTGCTTCAAAACCGCATGGCTCTTGACTTCACCCTAGCGGCGATAGGAGGTACTTGCGCTTTAATCCAGGAGGAGTGCTGTTCGTATATTCCTGACCACAAACACGAGATAGACAATCACCTTGAGGTAATTCAGCAGGTGTCAGCTATGATCAAGCCAGGACCAAATCCATTGACGGACTTTTTCCAGAGATTGTCTGGGGGGTGGGGCAGTATCCTAATGAACATCCTGATTACCATATGTGTAGGAATGATCCTGCTGGTGGTATGTGTGTTCTGCTGCATCCCCTGCATGAAAAGACTGATTAAAGACTTTATAGACATGTCAGTTTCAGAAACCTTATATCAAGGTGCTGAACTTGAAGAATTGTTGAAAAATTGAAAATTCTTTCATAAGTTTAAACTGAATGACTCACTTAACTACAAATCCTGAGTAGGAAGAGGTTAGGGGAAGAAAAAAAAACTGTTTATGCTTATTTTGAAAGTAGAATAAAAGTATTAAAAGGGGGGAAATGTTAGAAAATATGTATTAGTAATATGCATGCTTAGTGCATTCGAGGTTTAAAAGGGTTAATACATTTATTCTGTTCACACTGCATGAATCTGCACAGCTATTAGAAACTTAACAAGAAGCATTCTATTTTCTGCTAATTTCAACAAATAACAAGAAGTAATTCATTTCTTCTAGTGTCATGAGACTTAACAAAGAGTTATTGATTTTCTGCTTATGCCATAAGAAAGTACACAGCTGCTAGAAGCTTTGATAAGGAACACAATGGATGCTTGAAAGTATAAACCATAGTCAGCATTACTTGTACCTAAGCTAGAAATGTACCTTGACTCTAGGCAAAATGTAACACATATATTAGAACTGCACAACTGAAGAATTGAAAGTTTGTGTTGGACTAAAATAAGCCCCAAGGCCAGGTTGTTTTTCTCAAATGTTTTGTAAATCAGCAGTTATTCTCAACTAGTCAGCAATTAGTCTAGTAACATTTTCTGTAGAACAATGCAGAAAGCTGTGTCTAACTACGTCAGCAACAGAAGTAACATTTCTGTGTGACATGGAAAGAACTGTATAAAAATGCCATACAAATTATTAATGTTCAGACAAACCATTCTGCCAGCATGCTTTGTCTCCTTGCTGCAAGTTAATAAAGGGTGCCGTGCTTGAACCTTACGTGAATTGGTCTTTGACGTTTTTCCTTTGACACATACTGTTTTGCCTTAGGGGCTTTCTTTGAGTGGCACACTGTTTAGGAGAGTTATGTGTCCCGTGATTAGTATTGTGTTGTGGTGGTTGAGTGCGTTTCTGCCTTGGAGGTCTCTGCTGTTTGGGCAGATTTTTATTGAGAGCCTCCGCGAAGGTGGGTGTGTGGTTTGTGTTTTTATGTGAAGGCAGTGCTGGTGTGTGTTCTCGATGGCTATGTGTTCCATGTGGTGTGGTGCAAGTGTTGACCTTCTCCTCTTGACCAGATATTCCGGTCTTGGCTTGATGCATGGCTTCCAATTTGGATATATAAGTGCATCTCTTGGAAGTCTGAATGCTGGGAGGTAAGAGGAGAGGAGAGGGTTGCCAGTGTACATGAGGCAGTTGCTACATTGCCTCAGGATGCCCAAGCTCACCAGGTTAATAGGAGAAAGCACAAGGAACCGACCTTTAGACATGCCTGGAGGGGTGGGCATTAAGAATAAGTTCTGGAGCTGTTTCCTTGTAGAACATGAGTCCTGGTAGCACTTTTGTGTGCTACAATAAATTGCTACAAGAAGTCTGGTAAAGTGCTAGACTAATAAGCTAGTAAAAGTGTAGGAGAGGAGAGAACTAGCAGATCTAAGGGAAAAATTGAAGAGCAGACTTTCTGGCACTGCTCAGAAGCTTACAAACAGTCCTGGATACAGCAAATCTGTATCTGGACTACATAGTTCCAGGAAAGGCAGGAAACAGTTTTTTTTTTTTTTTTTTTTTTTTTTTTTTTTTTTTAGTAGAAAGTGAAGAGATAGAAGATAATGAGATAATTCAATATTCAGAAGCTAAAGGTGTTGGCCTTTGCTAAGTTCTCACTATAAACCGTAGAATGAGCTGATATAATGTGACTGGGGGAGTGTCCAGTATCAACTTTATACCAGAGGTGGGCAACTCAAAGCCACCAAGACTTAAGACCACCACAAGAATTGGGCAGGGGGGGTGGGAAAAAACAGTTGTACAGATTACAGAGAATCAAAAGTGCAGAAGATAATTGAGAATAAACACTTATCTTTTCCCAATATCACAGTAGGCAGTAGTTTTTTCAGTCTGCAGCTTAGAACGGCTTCAACAAACAGGTATATCTGATTTAAAACACTGGCTATTAAAGGTAGAGAAATAGAAACCTATCCAATCAACAATAACAGTTTTGCAGGAATGCCCCTAGCTAAATTAAATCAGTCCTGTTCACTCTCTCCCACAGAGAAAACAGATAGGCCTCTAGACAAAAGATTTCACTGCAAACTGAGGGTAACAGTAACAGATATTCAGCTCTATCACACAACCAAAAGGAGAGTAAAACAGTTGTACAGATTACAAAGATATTAAACCACAAGTGCAGAAGATAATTGAGAATAAACACATCTCTTCCCAATATCACAGTAGGCAGTAGGTCAGTCTCTCTGCAGCTTAGAACAGCTTCAGCAAACATGGACATGATAGTGATTTTAGGAATAGAGTTTTCAGTTGTTGTTTCTTTTGGCTTTTCCCGGTTAGGGGTCGCCACAGCGGAACTCCGGTCCACTAATGATTGGCAGTAGATTTTTACGTGCCAAGTTGCCGGCCGTGACGCACAACCTTCAACTTAGGTACGCCCATTCACGCATGTCTCCACACAGAAGAAACAATTTTTAAATTCAGGCTGTTTAACATCCTTGCAAAAACAGGAAAGTTATTCCAGTTAATCAGACAAAAACAAAGCGATATATCTCTAGTTTTCGCACATATTTTGATGTTTGAGAATGAATATGTTACTATTTTTGAGTCAAAATATGACATGAGCTACACTTAAGTCTTGCAAACTTGCAATGGGTAAACTAAAAACAAGTGACTGAATTTGCAGTGTGTTTTTCTGTGTCAGGAAAATATGTGAGAAACAGTGATATTTTTCTATGTGATGTACATCTGCAATATGTGTTTTTTTTTTCTTGGCATTAAAAATGTATGAACTTTTAAACATGTCTATAAATTTTATGAAAAGCATATACATTTGTAAAAGTGTGTGATGTGAACATTTTCGATGAAATATATATAAAAGTACATAACATTGTAGCTAAAGTTTGTAACTGCCATCTGTTGGGTTATACAGCAGTTATACACAAGATGAGAGAGAGAGTATATAATTTTTTTCTGCCCTGTTTTTACAAGATGTTTGAATGCCTCTTCCTATGCAGGGTAGATAAAGGATGTAAAACAGCCATTAGATAATTTAGTTAAGGACATAACCAGCCTACATCAGGGAAAATAAGTCCTGCTTAATTGCACTTATTGTTTCTGTATGAAAAAGATACAAATGAACAGTTAGAAGAGAGGAACTTCTCTGCATTTGGTAACTTGTGAGAATTTCTGCATTTACGTCTCTTCCTGAAAAGCTCTGGAAATTCAGATAGTTTTGCCCAAGACTTAGTAACTACCTCAGTTAAAAAATAGCTAGATAAATAGACTGTTTATTTATTTATTTTATTTAGCATTTATTTACTGGGAAAGTCTGACTGGACACATGTCCTTTTTCAGTGGAGGCCCAGGGAGAAAATCTCAATGAGTAACAGTAAATTTTAATGCATGCATTACAATAATCAATCAATCAAGTATAAAGTAAATAAAATGTATATGTGAGAAAGTACAGATTTGTTACATCTTGACAACAGAACCAAGGGTTTGAACATAGCTAGTACTATTCGTAAAGTATGACTTATGTCAAGATATAAGTTTAAGACAGGTCAGTAGGAATAAAAGATAAAACACCAGTGAAGAAGCCGGATATGGTTGGGGTATACTGTGATGCATCAGAGCATTCACTAGGGGTTAGTACAGGAACATAGCCACTTATTTTTTAGATAAGCTTTAAGATTTGGACTAAAACTAAACATCAACCAGACCTCAAGAAATATAAAGAACTTAGAAATCTTGCCAAAAGTCACATAAATAAAGATAAGAAAAATGTCTATAATAATCCATCTTCAACCCTTAAATCCAATCCTAAAAAGTTGTGGCACTCTGTAAATCAAATACTACACCCAGGTACGCAAGCCTCCACTAACCCTCATCCTGACAAAACACGAGGAAACTGCCTCCATATTTAACAACTACTTTATAGACTCAATATCCAAATTACTAAATCAAGACACAAACCATCCCACCAACAATAACAGACCCAATAGCTCAAACTCTTCCACCAGTAGTAACCCTACCACTACCTTCTCCCTCAAACCTGTCTACACTAACAATATTAAAACTCTACTATCTAAATTAAAACCTTGCTCCACATCCATAGACAACACTCCCCCTGCATTCCTTTAGGTTGCTGCTGATGTTCTTGCTTTCCCAGTTTCTATTCTAATAAACCGCTCTATTACAGAATCCACAGTCCCTTCCATCTGGAAGCAATTTTACACCTTTCCAATACACAAAGGAGGAAACTCCACAGATATAACAAATTTTAGACCCATAGCCATACTCTCACCACTCTCCAAAATTCTGGAAAAATGCATACACAATCAAGTCTTACACTACCTTCTGCAAGAAAATCTACTCACACCTACCCAACATGGCTTTTGTCCCATGCACAGCACTACAACAGCACTCCTGTCTTTCCTAAACTCTGTATCACTAGCTAGAGACAGTAACAAACATATTTCCTGTCTCTTCATTGACCTCACTAAAGCCTTTGATACACTCATAAACTTCTTCTCCTTAAACTAGCAAACTTAAACCAAGATATGGTGAATGGAGAGAAGCTATCTCTCTGATAGACTCCAATCAGTCAAATGGCTCTCAGCTTTCTCCCCTCTTCTTCCTGTTAAAATGGGTGTTCCACAAGGCTCCACCCTTGGGCCCCTTCTTTTTAACATCTTTACCAACCTTCTCTACGCTTTCTGTCCTGGATCCTCACTGATGCAGTATGCAGATGATTCTA
This sequence comes from Protopterus annectens, assembly GCF_019279795.1. Lineage (NCBI taxonomy): Eukaryota > Metazoa > Chordata > Ceratodontiformes > Protopteridae > Protopterus > Protopterus annectens. Next base: position 339,529,885 of record NC_056742.1, on the reverse strand, counting down.
CATTTATCACTATTGATGAATCACCAACTCAACTAAAATCAGACAAACAGTCCTCTTTTAACTCTGTAGAAAACTGGCCATCTGAAAACCAGCTTATCCTTAATCCAAAGAAAACCAAATTACTACTCTTTCTCCCTAAAAACCTTAACCACATAAAGTCTTTCTTCTCCATACTGTCACAAAATAATACTCGAATACAGGTGGACACCAGTACAAAACTCTCAGGTGTTACTATTGATAGACTAACCTTTGATTTACACAACAATAATTGTATCCAAAAAACACATCTCAAGCTAGGTCTCCTCTATAGAAGCAAAAAATATCTTACTAAAACAGCAAAACTAACCCTTTCAAATGCTTACCTCTTACCCACTTTACTTTATAGCTCCCAAATTCTCACCAGCCTCAACAGTGGACTACTAAAGTTAGAAACAACCTATAACAGGATTGCCAGATTTGCTGCCCAAAATTCTTACAAATCTCATCACTGTCTCTCACTAAAAGAACTAAATTGGCTAGAATTACCTAACCTGCTTCAGTATAATCAGTTTCAGATTATTCATTCTATTCTCTACAAACCCTCTTTCTGTCCAACTATCTCATCTCTAATCTCTCATTACCTACCCACTAGATTACTCCACAGTTCTGAACAAGGTCTACTAAAAATCTACAAACCAAGGACCAAAATGGGTCACCTAGTGTATAGCTTTAACCCTTCCAAGGCCTGGAATAGCCTACTACTAGATATAAGATCCCTTGAACACCCCAATCAATTCAAAACCGCTACAAAAAAAAATACCTTCATGAAAAATGGACATGCCAATGTAATTATCCCCCGTAACCACTCCCCTATAATCTTCTACTTCTCTTATCTCTTCCTTCTCTTCATTAAACAAACTTACTACTTTATCTTCTCCTCTTGGTACATCACTGTACAAATATAACTAGTAAAATATTTCAGCTATGTAACTATTGTACTATTATGTATATAATATGTAATTATGAATGTATCCCTCTGACGAATGTACTTCTATGTATTTTATATATATATATATATATATATTTTAATGTATGACACTGTAATGCAATAATGTGTGGTACTGATGAATGTAATGTGTGGCACTGTAATGCAGTAATCTGTGGTACTGATGAATGTATTACTATATGTAATTAATATGTAAAATTTCTAATTTCTGTTGGAGCTTTTCTCCTCGGGCCTCTGCTGAAAATGGGCATTTGTAGCCCAGTCGGACAAACCCAGTCAACAAATATAAAATAAATAAATAAAATAAATAAATAAGTGATGGCTTAAAATGGTTAGTGGTTGAGATTGAGAAAATGGAGTTAGGAAGGGAGCTCCATATACGAGATATGTTGTTGTTTGTCTTTCGGCTTTTCCCGATTAGGGGTTGCCACAGCAGAACTATGGTCCGCTAATGATTGGCAGTAGGTTTTCAGGAACGCCGAGGTGCCAGCTCGACGTCCAACCTTCAGTGAAGGCACGCCCATTTACACGTCTTCCGAATGCCACCCAATCGTGGGGAGGACATGCAGACTCCACACAGAAGGCACTCCCTGCACTCCAGCTGAGAATCGAACGGGAGAACCTCTTGCTGTGAGGTAACAATGCTACCACTGCACCACCGTATATGAGATATATAACTGAAAAATAAAGATTCTCCTGGAGTGTTGTTGGCCTTGGAGACAGTGAGCAAGTTCTTACTGTTAGAGAGAAGTAGTGTGCTGGAACTGTAAGGAAGGATGAGATTTTGTAGTGCAGGGGTTCTGGTTGGTTGTGTTACAATTTTGTGAGTTAGAGAGTTGGTTGTAAATAATAATATTGGGATGTTCAAGCCAGTCTAGTATTCTTAAAGCTGTACAATGATGATTTTGTGCTAATGTAATTTTGGCCAGGAACCTTTGGCGCCTATATAGACTTCCAAGTTTCTTATGGACTTTTTTTATTGTCAGGAAGACATGTAAGTCACATTTTAGGTTATTGTCTATTTCCACTTCAAGAAGCTTTGTATGGGTTGTCGGGGAAATTATAGTATTGTCTTTGGCTATTATGTTAAATGGTGGGCATGAGACAGATGTGTTGTTAAGTTGGAATAGTAATAATTTAGTTTTGTTTGGGTTCAGGATAGATGGACATTGGCTAACCATGTTTCAACAGAAGTGAAAGATTCCTGTGTTTGAGAATGAAGAGTTGATAGAGAAGTGGTAGCACAGATAAGTGTTGAATCATCTGCATACTGTATTATAGAACCATGTGGAGTAGCTGTGTGTAGATTATTAGTAAAGAGGGAGAAAAGAACAGGGCCTAAGATAGATCCTTGGGGACACCAATGGATAAAGGAAGGTGTGGAGATTGTTCTATGGCAAGGTGACCTGATTGTTGATGGCCAGATAAAAAGTTAATAAACCAAGCTGTGGCAGATGGTGAGAAGGATAGTTCATTTAGTACATTTATTAGTTTGGAATGGGAGACCATATCAAAAGCTTTTGATAGGTCTAGAAAGATGGCATATACAAAGTTGTTATTCCTGTGATGATTTATGGTATTAGTGAAGGATAAGATAAAGATAGCTGTAGTGGTACAATGCAATGGGCGAAACCCATGCTGAGTGTTTGAGAGAAGGTTATTTGTTAGTAAGAATTTCATGACCTGGAGATGAATACACCTTTCAAGTAGCTTAGAAAGAGGTGAAAGAATAGCAATTGGATGACAGTTTGTCAGTTCTGTGGAAGGTCCCCCTTTATGAAGTGGGATTACATGGGAGATTTTCCACAATTGAGGAACCTTGTTTTCGAGACTGGATCTATTTATAAGGATTGATACCGAGAAGGCTATAGATTCAGTTGCAATTTTAAGGTATTCACTGGGTAAGTTATCTATGGCAAGTGTAGTAGTTTTTTATAGTGGCTATAGGAACTGGGGAGAAACAGAACGAGGCATTGTTAGTTGTAAACTTGGCTGGTTTGGTATCAGGAGTAGGGATTTGCTGCTTGGAAAGGGCAATTATCAATTCAGTAAAATGTTTGTTAAAAATGATAGCTATGCTATCAGAATTGTTCTGGATGTTTGGGGTTGGTGTAGTAGATTTTCCTGGCTGAAGGATTGAGTTTATAATGGGCCAAAGTTTATGAGGGTTTTTTTATATGTGTTTTGAATGTTATGATAGAAATTTGATGTGACAGAAATGACAGAATGATAGAAAAACTGTAGATATATGTTTTCTTTGGTGTATTCTGCTTGTTCAAATGATTGTTTTCTTTTTCTACATCTTGCTGTGTGTTTAAAGTGCCAACTGCATTGCGTAATTCATTATTTTCTAAGAAAAGTATTTTTTTTTTACTTAAACTGTGGTTAGTCATCTTATTTACTTATCTATTAATTGATAAGAGGATATTTATAGCTAACCATGTTAAGCTGCTGGTATCCACCTCTGATTAACCATACTGCTCTGTGACACATGGCCATGTGTTTATAATTTTTTGACTTGTTAACAAGAGTGAAACAGTATCTGGGAGGTCTCCAGACAGATAATCTGACATAGTCTTTCCTTTCTTGATTTGAATTTCTTGACATCCGTGTCTTGAGCACATAATTTGGTTTTGATTGTTGACTGCATCATACATCCTGTATATTTTTTTCCCAAAATTTAGAGCATGATTATAGCACTTCATGCATTGCAAACATTTTATTACTTATATCACTCTAAGTTTACTTAAACTATGATGCCACTTGTAGCATTATGACCAGTGGAGGTTCAGGCTGAATATGGTCTATGACAACAGTTCACTTACTCATTTAGCAAATGCAAAATCAGTGACTGGCTCATCTGGACGATTATGGAAAAACATTATATTAGCACAAATACCTGCCCAGAATAACAGTGATATGGTTATACCAGCAAAATTATCCGTTACTAAATAACTAGTGGCAGATTTTTTTCACTGCCAGGCATTATATTACTTTGATAAACGCAGAGGCAGATAAGTCATTAATTCTGTTTGTAGGGGACTGTCCTTTTTAGAGAGTGGAGCGTTAACGGGGGTGCACAAACCCTCTCTTACAAAGGGATTTAAAAATGCAGGTAAATTAAAATTGCCCAAAACATGTTTTTTTTTTTTTTGGTTAGGTAACAGCTGGACCATTTACTGGCACCTGTCAAAATGAAGTGGCTGCTGACAGATTATTTTGACAGGTACGGAGAGACATTAACTGTTCCACTGTTCTATATTATCACCATCAGTTGTTCCCAGGTGGTAAGGATGTCCTTGATTTTACACCAAAATGCTCTAGAATATGTTATTATTGGCACATCTCACTGAAAATATGTTTATATTTTGGAACATTGCACAGCTAGTAGGAAATCATGTTTATCCTTTCCAAGCACATAGGGATTTCAGTTTTATAAAAAAGGGCTAGCCATACCTCTCATCCTCTGAGCATTACAATCATAGCACTGGCCCTTAAAAAAATCATAGCTGTGGATCCCAAAGAACAACACTTGTTTTTTTTTAAATTTTATACAATAGAAAATGTTCATCATACTGATTAGTGCTGCAGTGGCTTTAGCTACATGGGTTATACCATGCCAAGATATAACAGCCAAAGAGCTTCCAAAGCTTCAGGGCACCTTCCATGTACCCAAAATGTCAGTTAGCTTAAGCTGAGCTGACTAAAAGACAAGTTTAGTTGCCAAGCCCTTCAGAGCTCTACTGCTATCAAATAATACAGTCCTCTGAGGCTTTTGAAGATTGACAATCAGCTTGTGTCATTCCTTTGCTGGGCAGATAAGTTTCCTTTGGGGGAAAATGTCCATTCATTCATTTGTATTATTGAGACCTTCCCCTTCAGGAAAGTTTTTTTTTAATGCTAGGAGTTTGTATTTTAAACAGACCTTCCCAAGATTGCATTGTACTTTTAAATAGAGAACTCTCTTTTTCTGTCAGTTTAAAAGTTGTTTAAATAACTGAAAACCATTTCTTATGCAAAGGAATTGTATTTATTTTACTTTGTGGGTTAGCAAAGTGTTTTAAAGTGCTTTTTACTGTGTTTGCCTGTGGGGGGGGGGAAAAAACTTTACAGACTTTTTTTTTCTTTTTATGGGCATTTGTTACTTGTTTTTCATGGGAAGGAGGCACCATTTTTGGCTTGACCATGCAACAATCTTTCAGTTCCACAAAAAGAAAAAGTTAAGCAAATAGCCTTTGCCATCACAGCAGGCTTGCAATTTGCTTCAGCTGTAGGTGGTTGACTGTTGTGGCCATTTGCTGCTCCTCAGACCACTTATCTTTATGCCTGCATCCTTCTGATGTAGCATCTACAGCCACTATGGACCGAGGTTAACCATGTCCTCTGTGACTGTTAGGGTCCACTCAGTGGGTTAAGGAGAGCCACTCCTGTCTGCCTTGGGAGAGGGAAAAGGGAAGATTTCCCTGTTTTGTCACAGCATTATGCCCATCCCCAAGAAAGCTGCTGCTGTTGGTCTCATTTTTCCTGTCAAAAAGAAACAGAAAACTAAATGTATCTACACATCCTCAAATGTCCTTAGACAGAAGAGTTTTTCTGGGTCTGGCTCAGGATTTAATTCAGGCAAGTGATCCTTCTTGTAATGTATTTACTGATAAAAGAAAGCAAGAAACCTCCTTTCCTGAAAAGATTCAAGATTCTTAATCTGGACAGGAAGATGAGGAGACAGCTACAATGTTTTCTCCATAGATTTCTGATTCAGACTGTATTCTTGGAACCTCCCAGATGATGTTAAAAATTAGATTTTAACCGACAAAATAAAAATGTTAATAATCCAAAAATTTGGGAACAGATTTTTAATATTATACTAGCATAGTATTTTCAACTTGGAAATATTAATAATTATTTATGTGTGTGGAGAGAATTTAGTAATCAACTGTCTATTACTTGCATTTACTCTTATGCTTTTTTATATTTAAATGTATTACATGGAAGCATTCTTGTAAATATTGTATATAGAGTGCGGTTATTAGTGATATTAGTTAATGTTTGAAACCTCCTTTCCTGAAAAGATTCAAGATTCTTAATCTGGACAGGAAGATGAGGAGACAGCTACAATGTTTTCTCCATAGATTTCTGATTCAGACTCAGAGCAGAGATGAGTTCCTGACTCTCCTTGTGGGGGGATTCTTTTTCACCGAGAGTATTTCTAGAATATGTAAAGTGGGAGAACACTAAGGTTTCTCAGTCCTTAAGAAAATACTATGAGTTGCTACAGAACAGATTTCCAGAACCTGCAACTATTATTCCAGTTCTGTCAGTTTTGGAGGATGTGTGTGTACTACTGCCTGCAATTTTCCTGACAGTCAGCCAGCTGCCCCTAAAAGGCAGATAGGATGTATAATGTTCCTTAGTCTTAAGTTTTTATACAATCTTCCCAAATGTTTTCCAGCAAGTATAGTTTTAGTTAATCTTTCTGCTGCTAAACACTTATTTAATTCCAATCCTACCATTTCTGATAAGGATGGGAAGATTATTGATAAGTATAAGGAAAAAAATGATATAATTCTGCAACTTTGACTTTCAGAATTTTGAATTGCTTCGCTCATATGTTATGGCTTGTCCTAACTGTGAAAGTATGAGGATTTTTTGTCATGAGTTTTTTCTTGTGAAGAAAAATCTGTTTTAAATATTTTTTCTATTGTTTACAGTCTGTGTATGAATCTGTTAATAATTCTCCAAGGGCTAAGGCCGTTGGTACTGTTTTGAGAAGATGTGCATGACTGTATTCTTGGAACCTCCCAGATGATGTTAAAAATTAAATTTTAACCCACAAAATAAAAATGTTAATAATCCAAAAATTTGGGAACAGATTTTTAATATTATACTAGCATAGTATTTTCAACTTGGAAATATTAATAATTATTTATGTGTGTGGAGAGAATTTAGTAATCAACTGTCTATTACTTGCATTTACTCTTATGCTTTTTTATATTTAAATGTATTACATGGAAGCATTCTTGTAAATATTGTATATAGAGTGCGGTTATTAGTGATATTAGTTAATGTTTGATTTGTGAATATATGTTATTTTTGATCTTACTTGTGTTTCAAAATAATATAACAATAAAGATTTATTATGGAAAAAACTAAATTAGATTTTAAATTCTCTTTTGGAAAGAGATTTAGATTTTGGCCCCTATGCTGCAGAGGTGATCAGAAAAATGTGACAAAAGGGGTAAAAATGATACACGGAATCTCTAGGATTTTTCAGACCTCCTCTTCCAAATTGTCCATGTGATTCCCATCCAGTTTTGGTGAGAAATAAAATAAACAGTCTCAGCAAAATGCAGGTAAACAGACATTTAAGAAGAAATGACAACAGAGTTCCAAGAAGCATTCTGGAAACTCACAAATCCAAGGACAGTTCAATAAGTCAGAATGAGTATCTAAGGGATTTTGCCCCCCTCCCCCCGGCAGCCCCTTTTTTCTTCCAGAAAATCTGTTTATCCATGTTTCTCTTTGGCAACAGATAGTTTCAGACAAATTGGTTCTGGAAATCATTCATCAAGGATACAGATGGCAGAAGGAGGAAATATTTTCTTTCCAAGGAATAATTCCTCATCATCCAGACGAGACTATTTTGTTTCCATCTGTCCTTCATTATATGCTGCCCCACAGATTGCTAGAACCAATTCCTCCTTTCCCAATGGGAAAAAGAGTTTTATTTCAGGATGTTTTTAGTGCCAAATAAAGAAAATGATTGGAGACCAGCTCTGGATCTTTCTGCCGGAAATTGGTTTGTGGTAGTGCCTAAAGGCAAGATGATGTCACTTCATAACCTGTTACCTCTTGTTGCTCTTTTAAGTTTCCTGATAATGCTAGATTTATAATATGCTATTTATCACATTCCTATTCATCCAGACCCCAGGAATTACTTAAGGTTTTGTGTGTCTAGATCACGTTATCAGTTCTCTGCCTTACCCTTTGCATTATCCACTGCACCAAGAGTGGACACAAAGTGTCTAGCTCCAGTTATAGCTCACTGCAGGCTAAAGGCAATCCACACCAAAGTCTTTTTTCTAAGTGTCAGGATTCTCTCTCTCTTGGTTGAGAGATCTCTTTCACAAGCTGGGATTTCAAGAGAGCAACTGAAAGTCTTCCTTGACTCCTGCTCACTGGATTGTGTTTCTGGGAAGTCAACTAGACACCAAAGTTCAAAGAGATTTTCTTCCACAGGAAAAAAAAAACACTCAGACTTTGGTCACTGCAATTGAATACCTCAGGATTTTGGGTATCACAGGTTATATGATTCTCATGACACCCCTGGCTATACTCCATATGAGAAAGATACAGTGGTATCTGAAGTCTCTTTGGTCCAGCACTGACACCCTTTGTCTTTTCAGATCCAAGTGCTGGGGTTTGACAGAAGAAAAATCACTTGGTGGAGACAAAAGATGTTCCTAACTTCAGGTCTCCCAATCTCCCTCACTTTTTCAAAGCATTCTATCACCACAGATGCCTCGGACTTTGCCTCGGGAACAGTTTCATGAGGGTTAAAAGTGCAAGGTGTGTGGGTCACTAAGGACAGATACAAGCACAAAAATATAAAAAGATATGCTTGGTCAGATGCAACCATATAAATATAAAAAGATATGCTTGGACAAATGCAAGCATGTAAATACAAAAAGATATTCTTGGACATATGCAAGCACATAAACATAATAATATATGCTTGAACATATGCAAGCACATAAATTTTGAAAGAGACGCTTGCCTTGATCTAGGTACTCCACTCTCTGATTCATCTTCGGTCCCCAGGACCTCTTCAAATTCTTACAGACAATACCACAGTCATGTGGTACATAAACGAGCAAGGGGGAACCAGGCTGTACCCCCTCTGCAGATTAGCCATGTTAGCTTAGAATATAGCTTTGCAGCACAATCTCACTCTACAGGTATCCTACATTACGTCAGAGCAAAAATGTGTAGTAAACATGCTACGCAGGACAATGGCACACCTTCACCAATGGAAGCTAGATCAGGGCATCTTCCAAGATTTGATCCCTCTGTGGGTAGTTCCTCAAGTAACCTGTTTGTCTCCTCTCTGAACAATCAGCTGATAAGATTCTGCTCCAGGACTCCATGCAAGAAGGCTTGGAAGACAGATTTTTTTTTCCTTGGGCAAGATTATTCCAGTATTCTTTCCACCGTCTCCACTAGTAGCCAGGGTACTTCTGAAGATTCAGAAGGAATGCTCCAAGACCACTGTAGTGAATTCTTTCTAGACCAGACAACTGTGGTTCTCCCTTCTTTTGGAAATGGCCAAGGTCAGTTAACACAAGCGTCCCCTCAGACTTGATCTACTCACACAAGAACAGGGGAATTTGATACACTGCAACATCAATCAACTTTAGTTGACTGCCTGAATAATAGGATCTTAAATCTTTTTGAGCACCTGTTTGCTGAGGGTGTGCAACAAGTGCTAATGGAGACAAAAAAGCCTGTAAATAGAAAATTGTATATTAGCAAATAGAAAATATTTTTTTAGTATGTAAACAACATAACCAGAACCCCATTCAGGACTAGTTGTTCTCTAGTTCTACATCTGTGTGAGTTACTATCCTATGGTCTTTCTTACTAAATTTATCAGTCATTTCAGCATGTCTGCCTATGGATCCTCCTCTTTTAATGCATTATCATCTCAAAATATGTAGAAAGAGATTTTGCATAATAGGCCTCCAAGAAAACCAGTGACTCCTCAGTGGGATCTTAATTTTGTGTTAGAGACGCTAACACTTGCTTCATTTGAACCAGCTAACCTGGCTGACTTGAGGTTCTTAACATGGAAAACAGTCTTACTGTTTGCAACTCAGATGCCATTCTTGCAAAGGTCAGAGCAAACTCTTATGGTGAGTCAACCCTATCGCTTTTTCCACAGTGACAGTGTTTCTTTAATGCCTAAAGTGGTATTCAGGTTTACTTCAACTTATGGACGTCAATTCAGGGGGCACTTGCAAGGTTTGGTGGGCAACATTGATACAACTGAAAATACTTTTGCTTTGTATACCCACCACAGTCAAATGTGCACCTCAGTCACATAACAAAAACAGAGGACAACACTAGCTGTTTCATTTTCATTTTTATGTATTCTGTCTGAAAACTAAGCTTGCAACTACCAAAGTAACATTAAACAAACTGTATCCTTGCTACGACAGTGCAAGTGCAAAGGTGGAAATACACAAACATATCTTGTTTTCTTTCTGCAACAGAAATATTTTGGTGTATTTCCTTGCTACAGCAGTGAAAATGTAAAGGTACAAATACATGTGAAAGTATTTTTCAAGTATCCTTTCTACAACTGTACAAATATTGGTGCAAATATATGTAACATTATATTTACCACCGCACTGCAATTGTGCAAATACACATGGAAGTATTTCAAGTAATACCGTAACTGTGCAAATTAAAACATGTCAGAAGATAGAATTAAAATGTCTTTCTGAAGTGATCTGTAAAATCAGTTAATGGGTTTTCTGACATTGCTTGTTCTTGCATAAGTGGTTTGTGTCTGTATCAACTGTTGAACTGGCAATAAGAAGTGCATCTGACAGATATACATGTGTGATAACAGATCTTGATTTACTTTTCACACTCTTCATTCTAAATAAGATTTGTTCACACCAGTATGTGCTGCTAAAAAGTGGAGTAAATTTCACAGCATCTTCTATGATGCTTGGATATGTTTCTGCAGAAACATAATTACCATAGAGATTCAGGAGACTGTTCTCTGTGATTGCTCTCTCTCTGTCACTGTTGTTGTGAAGCTCAATAAGTTCCAACTGTATGTCTTCAGGAACAGTGCAGGAATCGACTGCAAATGGTCTCCAAAGGTCTTCATCTTAATAAAGTGTTTATGGAAGTCTTCAAATCTACTGTTGCGCTCTTGAATGAGCTTGGATAGTAGGACACAGTATATTGTATAGTTGACTGTATCAGCAGCTCTTATGCTCGGGGTTGAAAAATGGAACACTTTCCCCTTGGACAAATGCATCTGTAGCAGTTCAGGCTTTTGAATGAATGCAATAACATGTTCATACAGTCTGTTAACCAACTGATTCCTCCCCTATGGTTTCATATTTAAGTCTGCCATAAACTTATTGATATCAACATGAGAAGCCAGGTTGTTTAACCAAAGATCATCTTCCTAGAATGTGGCATTTTCCCTTTATCAGTGATAAAGGATGCTATTTCGCTATGCAATGACTAAAATCCACTTGATGTTGTTGCCCTGCTCAGTCACCAAACTTGACATCATGCTATGCACCTACTTCTTTAAGAAAGGCTTTAAACTGCCTGTGATTAAGTACCTTTGATATTAATAAGTTAACAGTTGCAAAGACTTTTTCCATCACCTCTTTCATTTCAAGCATTTGGCATGCAGGTTCTCTTGAAAGTTTTTGCAGTGATGTGCCATGTGCTTCTGTGCTGATGCCTTCATTATTAAAGTTACAAGTCTGCAATGCTTCCCCATCATGGAGGAAGCACCATCAGTTGTAATAAACAGAGTTTTCCTTCCCAGAGCTTCATTTTCTCCAATGCCCATTTCATTGCTCAAAAATGCCCTTTCTTGTTGTGCCTTTCATTGCACAAACATCAGTCAGTTCTTCCTGCAGATCAAAATACTTGGTAACTCATCAAATAGATATAGCCAGTTGAGCAGTGTCCCCAACATCAGTGCTTTCATTAATTGTCAAGCTGAAGAATTGACAATGTTGTAGTCTTCCACAAAGATTATTTTTGATGTTTACACACAGGTTCTCCACTTGTCTTACAATGGTGTGATAAAAGATGCTCAGATTTCCCTCTGTTTTTTTCTCTGAAAAGGCCATATCTGTATATATTCTAAGGCAGTCTTTGAAAAATTCTCCATATGAAAATGGCTTTCCTCTCTTTGCTATTAATTCTGCTATCAAATAACTGACTTTCATCAGCACTTCACTACTCTGGCCTATGACTTTGAAAATTGCTTGCTGGTTTTTTAATACCCTGCTTCAGGACTTTTACTCTGTTGGTCCTCAGTTGTCCAGTGATGCTGTCAAATTTAGCTGCATGCTTTGTAGTGTAATGGCACCTTGTGCTGTACTTCTCAGGCACAACTCTAGTTTCCTGACAAATTAAACACAAAATGACACCATGCTGTTCAATGATGAAATACTCCTCAGACAATGAACTTTTGAAAGCACAACTTTCACTGTCAATCTTTCTTCTCTTAGCAATGGATATCATTTTGATAAGTATCTGTGGGTAAAAGGAACGAAGAGAAACATAAGGCAAGGTGGCCAACTTCCTTCCATCCTAGAATGGTCTTCAAAAGCAGTGGATGGTACCACTCCCACTGAATATGCGGAAACTGCCAACTTGCTAGCTGACAGATTTGGCAATAACATTACCCTCCTGTCCCCACCAGCCATACCCTAAAGCATTTCTGACACCAGTCCTCTACCGAATACCTCCAAAGAACAGGTCAAACAAGTGCTCTCCAAGGCCAAAATCATGGCCTCTATGGGAACAGAAAACATCCCAGGTTCCTAAAATAAGACCTAGCTGTACCACTTGTCACTCTCTTTAACCATAGCCTGAGCACTGGCTTTGTTCCAGCAGAGTGGAGAACAGCAACAGTAATTGCTTTGCACAAAGGGGGTTCATCAAGCAACCTAGGAAAGTAGTGACCAATAAGCCTAACCAGCCTTATTTGCAAGGCCATGGAAAGAATCATAATGGACCTTATCAACAAAGACACAGGCGACCTTACTCTTGACCCGACCCAGTTTGGTTTTGTCAAGGGTAGATCATGCTTATTAAACCTGGTGGACTTCTGTAAGACTGTTACCAAAGACCTGGATGAGGGAAAAGCAGTACCTGCCAATGATCCTGATTTAGCCAAAGCTTTTGACACAATCCCCCACTAAGGGATCATTTAGAAACTCTCCCAGCTGGGGATTAACCCATACATCACTGGACGGGTTGTCAACTGGCTCACTGACAGAACGCAGACTGTCAACGTTGGAGAGTCCACCTCCACCAGCAAACCAGTTACCAGTGGGATACTACATGGATCTGTGCTAGGTACTCTGCTATTTGGAATCTATTTCTATGAGGTCCAGGCCAAAGTAGATGGTCTGTGGCTTACCAGCTTTGCAGATGACTGCAAACTGGGTGCAATCATTGAGTCCCCCAACAATGTAAACATATTACAGAAGCGGCTGATGCAGACAAATGATGGTGCAAAATTCATGGACTTAAACTAAATGTAAAAAAATGCCTCATTATCCCCTTTGGCAAAGATGCAGCCCCTGCTAATTATGATATAGATAGCACCCCTCTAAGCTCACACCCAGTGGTGCGAGACTTGGGAACATAGGTTGATAGCAATGTAAACTTCAATCACCATGTGTCCATAATGCTAGGGAAAGCCTTCTACATTGCGCATCTAATAAGGGTATCACAACCAAGACTAAGGAGGTTATAACTCCGCTGTACTTGACCCTTATCAGACCACTAATTGAGTACAATGCTCCCTTCTGTATGTAACTCACCAGACACCTGCAGCAACTGGAGAGACTACAGAGGTTTCTAACCAAGAGAATCCAGGGCCTCCAAAATGTGACTTACATGAAAAGACTGAAAGTCCTGTCGCTGTACTCTGTATCATACAGGCTGCTCAGAGGTGACCTGTGCTTGGCCAACAGAGCAGTCCCTAACTCTGCCCTAATGTAAGTGCTGCATATCTGCAAATCAAATGGGACAAGAATCACTTGCTCCAGGGATCTCAACCAAGTCTGTGACATTAACAAATCATGTAGGAGAGACAGACATATCTGCCAGAGAGTGCCACTCCTCTGGAATAAGCTCCCAATTCACATGAATCAGAGCTCTTCAATGACTATTTAAGTGCAACCTTGACAACTGGATTGGTGACCGTAAATTCATCCCAGTGGTGGCACCTATGTCCCTCAATGACAGGGGTGGTCGGTGCTGATCATAGAATCACTCTGCTAACAACAACCATCTAACTACGGTCAGTTGGGGTACACAGTATTTTTTTACATGGCTAGGCTTATAAAGACCCTAGTACCATTAGCCTTGTAACCTCCTATGAACCTATGATATGCACACAATCCAGAATTAAGCTCAGGAGGGCCCTTTAGCATCAAGGTAGTTGTTGCTACTTCTCACCCAAAAAGTCATATTACAGATCAGTGTATCCCTGCCAAAAAAAAAGTACAGTTGCAAAGTACAAGTACACTACTGCTGCTTGTGATGAACATGAAATAATCAGCAGTAATTCAGTTACTTCTTAGTCATGCAATACAGACCACATCCTATGTCCTTTAATTAGTAATTAACTTTTACCAATTTAACCCCAGCAGTCCAACTAGCACAAAAACACTCAGATGCGCAAGTACCAATGAGAATGTAATGCATTAACAGATGTGTAATCTTCCCTACTGTAGCAGGTCTGGAGCAAGACTAGAACTCTAAAATTGCATTACTTTCTCACACAGACCACCATATGACTAATGGAAGTGGAAAAAGTCCAAAAGCACAGGCAAAAAAACTAGAACCATACAAATCACCCCATGATTATGGCAGAACAAAATAAAATGAAGATCTGAGATGCATTGAACCAAACATGCTTGCCATTTTGCAGCCAAAAAGATGTCAATGACACTGCAGGCAGAAAAACTGGGGATCACAGTAGATGAACTTAAAGAACCATGTAACCTTTTAATATTGCAATGTGTTTTAGCGCGAGTGGCAGCAAAACCGAACATCAGCATACATGGCAGCAAGACCCAACATCAGAGCAGGCAGCAAAGTTCAACATCAGTGCAGGTGGAGGCAAAACTCTACATCATCACAGGCAGTGGCAAATCCCAATACCAGCACAGGCAAAGGCAAAACTAAACTGCATCACAAATGCAAAGAAAGAGTCACTCTCAAATACTCTCCCCTCCATTACTCAGCTATACACAGCAACTGTAGAAGTATTCATAGCACACATCCCAGAAATGCATGCCAATTCAGAATGACTTGCCAAAGTGGTAATGATTGCACTGTGCAAACTAGTGTTGCAAATACCTCAAATGGACATAAATGCAAGGAAATATAAAATATGCATAGTATATAACCATATGCAGAATCACCAACACATAAATACACACCAAATGATGAATTATGCATAGATTCAAACCCGCCACACCAAATACAGAAGGTTACATCTGATATTGTTAATCCTCGTTCATTCCTTACATGTGGGTATCGGTTCTGACCTCGGAACCGAGCTGGCCATCTTCCAAGCTCATGTCAGCTACAAACTCTCGAGCTAAAACTCTTACCCAGAATTCCCATCTCCCTGTTACCCCAGATTTCGATTGCCGCGTCGCCATTCGGTCATGTCAAGCTACTTCTTTTGAGCTAAGTACAATATTTTTTGTTATACTAATCTAAAACAACTTTTTCTCTTAGAAAAGTTACTAGATAGTTTTCTCTTACCTTATCGCATTTAGCGACTATCCCTTCTTGAATCTTTTCAATCCCCTTCCTCCTCTTTATCGTAAGGTAATTTCTTCTTTACCATCGTTGGTAAACCCCTTTCCTCCTTACCTTCGGGTATTTCTTGTACCATTGCTGGTAATTTTTCTGATTTTCCTTCTTTCCCAACATGGCAGATAAAAAAGGTAGTCCAGTATTTAAGAGATGTTCAGATTATGGCCATAAATTACCTACTTCAGATACACATTCCCTGTATGTCTATTGTTTGGGTGTGCCTCATTTAACAGTTGACCCACCCTGTGGAATTTGTAAGAATTTCTCTAAAAGGATGTTGATCGAGAGAAAAAATAAATTGTTATTGAAGGGGCTTCTTAAATCTCCCTTTTCAGAGGCTATTTCTGGGTTGGAGGCTTCAACCCCTCCAAGATCCCATAAGAAAAAGAGTGATGAACATACAAAGGCCAAGTCTCTTCCTTTGTCCCCTGCTGGGGACTCTCACCAACCGAGACCCAAGAAAGCTAAGCTTTCCACTTCGGATCTGATTTCTTTGGCTCCAGTGCTTTTGGTGCCTAGACCTTCAGCACTGAGGCCATCGTCGCCATCTGTGATTTCAGCACCGACTAGCGTGTCCTTTCATATCGGTACTGAGGAGCTCCTCAGTTCAGACTTCTCCACCGGCACCGACTATCCAGTCGATGCAGACGGTTACCACATTGGCTCTGACACCTTACCCAGCACAGACTACCCTCTCAGCACTGACAATTCAGTTATTGGCACAGATTTTTTCGGTTCCAGCCTCAGTGCCAACAACCACTTCGGCACCAACCTTATCGTCGGTGCAGACCATGAGTTCGGCACTGATGATTTCCTCGGTGCAGACACCTGTAGTTTAGTCCCTTACAGCCCCATTGTTTTCAGTGCAGACTGGTGAGGTGGGCACCAAGCTTGCCCCATCTTTGGATAGACCTGACTCTCCCTCAGCCGTGTCTGTGAAATCCACTAGAAGCTTCTCTGAACATGACGTGTTGTGTCTTGTGGATCAAGTGCTTTTGGCCAGAGGTATCCTGTCCCCCAGGACCTATCCTTCCTTGGGAGGTGATCACCCTTTGCCAAAGACCCCTACTTATTCTCCTCCTTCATTCCCTTTGAAGCCCCTTGATATAGCACAGTCTTCCCCCTCTACGGTTCCCTTTATGGTCCTCACTAAGGAACCACAGTTGCCTTTGTGGCAGGAGAGTTTTGCTATGACCCAGGATGTCAGCTGCGGCATACGTAATTTGGTGTTTCACAGCCATCCAGGGACTCCGAGTCGGCAAGCTGAGCCACTTAGGGGAGGGGTGACCCCTGTCCTAGACACTCACCCCTCTTCAGGTGGACCAGCCTTCCAACTAATGGAGAAGGCTTTGGCATCAGCTGGCGATACTGTGCTACCAATCTCCCCACCCTCCTCTGGACTGCAATGTACATAAGTCACTCCTGGTGGACAGTGGGCGCAAGGGCCTCAGGATATACTCCCACAGGAAACCCCTTTTGCATCATCTTCCCCAGCTTCTCCCGCTGAGGAAGTTCATCGAAAAAGCTCATTCAAGAGGAAGCACATGGACTCCACAGAGGTGTCCCTTACCAAAGTCGCAGACTTTGATGATGGGGAAGGGTCCCCTCGCTCACTCTCTGAGGTATCCTTTGGTGATATTCTCGAAATTCTTAAACAGAGAGGTGACTGGCAGCCCTCGAACCTAACCTCTAAAAAGTCTGTGTTCCTGCAGGCCTTCCGCGCCCGGCCCTCTACCTCCTGGGTTACCCACCTGCTGATGAACTGGTCTGGCTCATCATGCAGCATGCGTGTAAGGCTCCTGATACTGCTGAGGCCATTCCCCAGAGGCCAGATAAAATGTTGTCCCCTCCTGCTACTGACCATCATTGGTCCAAAGGTCTTCCTGTAGATGCTCTGGTGGTGGCGGCCGCAACTAAGAAAAACCTGGCAGAAGAAGAAAGCCAGACTGTCCATCCGCCCAACAAAGAGTCCCGGGCTCTGGACAGAATAGGGAAGTGTACTTTTGCATCAGCGACCTTTGCAATCAGGTTCCTGAATTATATGGCACACTTTACCAGGCTTCAAAGGGATTTAATTTCTGAGCTCTCTGAAACTTTGGCTGGTGCCGTGTCTGATGAGGTCCGTGACAAAGTGGCCTCTCAGCTGGCCACCACTGAATCAATATCTAACTCCTCCATGCGCCTGATATCTCATGCATCAGAAGGAGCAGCTAGAGCGACAAGTTCAGGCGTTGTTCTGAGACGACATGCCTGATGCGCTTATATAATTTCGTGGAATCCTTCAAGGCTTCCTTTCTCAATGCTCCAATCGAAGCCTCTTCATTGTTTGGACCCAAGGTATACAGCACACTGGCCAGATGTGAACAGGACAGTAAGACCCTTTCTGCCTTGGGTGTCCGTAATTCTTCCCCTCAATGGGCTTTTTCCAGAAACCAGAAGAGTGGGAAGATATGGTACAAAAAGTCTCAGGGTACTTTTCTGTGGCACACAGGCTGAGTTCTCCCCTAGAGGCAGAGGGGGAAAACTTACAGGGAAGACGCTCTTTTTGGGGCAGAGGAGGTCCACGTAACCAGGGTTCCAGGCACTCTTTTCCTGGCCAATCCTACCAGCGCTCCTGAAGAGCGGCCCAACTGCTTTCCACTGGAGGTGGTTGGGGGTCGTTTCTCTTTGTACCCTTCTGCCTGGCTAACCATCACCCCTGACACTTGGGTACAAAGGATAATAACCAGAGGTTATCATATTCCCTTCGATCTTTGTCCTGCCCCCCCCCCCAACAAACTTACCCGACGTTCCACCCAGTCAAAGGGAAAAAGCAGTATTAGAGATATCAAAGCTGCTAAGAAAAAGAGTCATACAAATAGTCCCTCCAGACCAGATAGGATCCGAATTCTGTTCAAGATTATTTTTGGTGCCAAAGGAAACTGAGGACTGGAGACCAATTTTGGATCTCAGTGTATTGAACAAGTTTGTAAGAGTACAAGAATTCCGGATGGTCACAATACAGTCTATCCTCCCACTTTTGAAAAAAGATGATTGGATGTGCTTGATAGATCTTCAAGATGCGTACTACCACATAAAAGTGGACAGGCCATCAAGAAGATTTCTGCACTTCCGTGCAGGAGCAAGTCACTATCAGTTCAGAGTACTGCCCTTCAGACTCTCTACAGCCCCCAGAGTGTTAACAAAGTGCATGGCAGTCATCACAGCTCACTTGCGACTACAAGGATTCCAGGTGTTTCCATACCTAGAAGACTGGCTCATCTCCGCACCCACCAGACATCTATTGGAAGAAGCCCTGGCATACTCTCTCCTCACTCCAAAAAGGCTAGGCATAACCATAAACTGGCAAAAATCCAATCTCACCCCATCTCAGTCCACAGAATTCATAGGGGTCATCTTGGATACAAAGAATTGCAGAGCATCCATTCCAGAGCACAGAATTCTAAGGATAAAGCAACAACTGATCCCAGTCCTTTCAAGGGAGAAATCCACAACTCACTCTGTCCTACAGCTGTTGGGTTCCATGGCAGCCTCCATCACCATTGTCCCCCTGGCCAGGTTTCACATGAGGCTTCTACAATGGCTACTGGTCACCCAATGGTATCCTTTTCAGTATCCTCTTTCAGCCAAGATTTGGGTAACTCAGAGGTGCAAACAGGATTTAAATTGGTGGATGACCCACAACCCATCACAATGGTCTTGCCCCTTCTGCCCCCAGCAGCCCAAGGCTACAGTGACCACGGACGCCTCCCTGATGGGGTGGGGGTGGGGGGGGCAATGTCAGGGACAGACAGTTCAAGGTACTTATTCCGAATTGGAGGCCCATCTGCATATAAATGTTCTAGAGCTGAGGGTGGTGCTTCTGGCGTTGCAAGCATTCCATCCCTTCCTGCCGTCTGGGACTATTGCAGTACAATCAGACAACATGGTGGTGGTCTGGTACATCAACAAACAGGGCAGAACCAAATCTTACACACTCTGTCGAGAGGCCATGAGGCTATGGCAATGGGCGATGGCTACCAACAGTTTTCTTCTAGCAACGCACATTCCCGTGAGTTCCAACGTGATAGCAGACAGACTCAGCAGGTGCATTTTACAACCTCATGAGTGGTCCCTGAATCCCTTGATAGCGGCAGAGCGGCAGAGATCTTCAACTGCTGGGGTCTTCCTTGCTGCGACCTCTTTGCATCCCCGACCAACTACAAATGCAGCAACTACTTCGCCCTGATTCGCCCTGATTCCCCCTCCGGGACAGTCACCCAGGGACGCTCTAGTCCACAATTGGCCCTTGGGTCTACTTTATGCATTTCCACCTCTCGCACTCATTCTCCAGTTTCTGAAGAAAGCCCACCGGTTGAAGAGCAAAGTGATCCTCATAGCACCATATTGGCCTCGTCAGATTTGGTTCCCCTTCCTTGGCCTCACCTGCTAGATCAACCATGGATTCTCCATCCAACCCTGGGGTTGATCTCCCATCCACAAAATCTGATTCATCCCAACTTGGACAGCCTGAATCTCACAGCTTGGCTCCTCCAATTCCCTTGATTGTCAGGCAGAATGATCTTTCTTTGCCAGTACGTGACATTCTTATTGCATCTCATAAGTCTTCCACCAGAATTACTTATTTAAGCAAGTGGAAAAGATTTACATTTTGGCTGAAAGAAAAGCAGGTAGATCCCTTTTCAGCACCAGTGTCGATAGCACTGGAGTATCTAGCCAACCTATTTCAATCTGGTCTATCAGTCTCTACCATTAGAGTTTATTTGGCTGCAATATCTAATTTCCATAAAGGTGTCCAAGACTCCTCTCTTATGTCACACAAATTATGCAAGACCTTCATAAAAGGTGTGAATCATCTAAAACCCCCTTTTAGAGAACCTATTCAACCATGGGACCTGTCATTAGTTCTACAAGCTTTGACAATGCCACCTTTCAAACCAGCTTCTTCTTGTGACCTCAAATACTTGTCATGGAAAACCTTGTTTTTGGCCACCATTACTTCTGCCAGATGTATCTCTGAGCTTTAGGCCTTATGCATCAAGAGTCCATACTTGATTTTTCATAGAGATAGTGTCATTGAGAACTAATCCTTCCTTTCTGCCAAAAGTGATCTCTGAAATGTCCATTAATGAAACCACTGAATTGCCAGTTTTCTTCCCCAACTATTTAAACAAAGGAGAGTATTGCCTACATACCCTAGATATTCACAGGCAAATTTGCTTCTACTTGAACAGGATTAAGGCCTCTCGTAAATCAGACCTGTTATTTTTGGCCTATTCTGGACCTAGATTAGGATCTGCTGTTGCTAAGGTCACATTGGCTAGATGGTTGAAAGACTGTGTGACCTTCATTTATACATAACGTAATATTCCATTACCTACTACCATAAAGGCTCATTCTACAAGGTCGGTGGCAACTTCTGCTACCTTCCATGCCAGAGCTTCTTTACATGTCATCTGTGCAGCTGCAACTTGGGCTACGCCTCATACCTTCATTAATCATTACAAATTGGATTTGGCCTCCAGGGGAAGAGCATCTTTTGGTTCTATGGTGCTCAGGAATGTCCTTCCATGAGAGCCTCCCAGGAATAGAGGTAGCTGGGGACTCTGTCCCACACGTAAGGAATGAACGAGGATTAACAATATCAGATAAAGAAGTTATGTCTTACCATAACGTTCCATCTGTATTGTTGATCCTCGTTCAGTCATTATGGCCCTCCCTCCTTCCCCCTCCTGTGGCACCATCTGGTTCTTTTAGGTAATTTGACCAGAGGTAGCCTCTACCTTCTTTTGACTTGCAAACTCAATCTGAGTTTTAGCTCAAGAGTTTTAGCTGACGTGAGCTTGGAAGATGGCCGGCTCGGTTCCGAGGTCAGAACCGATAGCCACACGTAATGACTGAACGAGGATCAACAATGCAGATGGAACATTATGGTAAAACATAACTTCTTTTTTTTTTACTTATCCTCAAGACAAATATAGGAAAAGCAAAAACAAGTCTGTTAAACATGCACTCTGTGTAGTATGCATAAATACCAATGAACTGTGCACAAATTCAGACTTCTCCATTCAAATAAACTTACTTTTTTAGTAAATAGTTATACTCACATTTTTTTTCTCCCTTAAAATCAGAGCAATGACACTGGCCTATATGTCATAAAACAGCCTGTTTCAAACTGCAGTCTGCAAAGTTACAACTCCAGCCCCCCGCACTCTCAACCTCTTGAAAAATCTTCAGTGATTTACCAGAGAGCAGGGAAGATATGCGATGAAACCAGGAACCACACCTCTGTAGTGAAATAATTCTGAATAAAGACAAAAATAATTGGGGGGGGGGGCTAGGTTACAAAGGACCAAAATCAGGCACAGATTTTAAATATTGTTCTTATAAGCTTAGAATGTTGGTAGCATAACAGGATTTACAGTTTTAAATATTATTCTTGTATGCTTAAAAAATTCCTGTCATAACAGGCCTTGCATTAGCATGCATTTTCTGAATACTGTGAACTCTCAAAACTCAAAAGAGTGACATTTAGTGACTTCAGTCCTCCCTTATTTGCCAAAAAACTGCAAATTCTATAAGGTACAGACTAAAAATAAGGCAAAACAATGAACACCTGCTATAGTTGTGAAATCTGCACCACCACTGCCCTCTCCACATCTGCAACAGGACTCAACCATATGACATTTTCCAGGAAACCACAAATTTTATGAGGTACAGACTAGAAAGGAGCCAGCCACCTGGACATATCTCATCTTCAACAGTACTATAACCAGTACTGTACTATAGTTCCCAAAAAATCAGATGTGAGAAAAAAATTTCCAAGAGACCCCCACACCCCAAGCTCTCTCAACCTTCACGCACTCCCAACACAAGCACATGTCACCTTTAAACAACTTTCATGCATACACATACAAGCACAGAGTCATTAACAGTTTAGACATCCCTCTTGTAAACAAAAATCAAACTACCATCACATGGATACAACAACTGACAAACATACACCAGACCTTCCAACTGTCCCTGTTTTGAAGGAGTGTTCCTATTTTCTGGCTGGATTTAGCCCTATGCATGATGTACCTATTTTTGGTGTTATCCCTAATTTTAGGCTCGATTTACCCATCCACACAATTTTCTAACTCCTCCCAATCACGTGATTTTTGAAGTGTAGTGCACCTGCAGGTGTAGCTGAATAGTGTACGGGTTCCTTCCTACCTGACTCTGGTGACACCCTTATTTACACCCAACACACCAAGGGTGCAATTAATAACAGATTTTATTCTAGATGGAAACTCTACTCTTAACAGGCAACAGCACAGTAGCAAACAAATTATTGCAGTAGCACGAACTTTAGCAATAAGGCAATATGAAGTATACATACAGTGAAACCACACCTCCCAGAGCTCAATAAGAGAGGTCTTGCCATTCAGATATGAGCAAAAATACAATGTCATTAAGCAGTAAAGATTATATAATGCAACAATACTAATAGCAGCTATAACCTTGATCAGTTCAAATCAGACCAAACTGTGGAAACACTCTGTTATACCCTGTTCACTGGCCAGTGACTACTTACAGTCTTAATGCCGGCATGATGGGGCCCGAAGTTGGAGTTCATATGAAACCCAGGTATTTGTAATCCACAAAGCATTTAAGGGGAAATCCACACTGAGAGGTGGGTAACATGAAATCCACAAAATGACAGCCAGTACTATTTCGAGATAAAGCTAAACAGTTTCAGTTCAGAAAAGGAACAAGGAAAAACCTAGGCCCACAGTCCCAGATGAAGCTATAGCACAATCCTATGAAAGTATAAAATGGCGACCAAAGCCTCTCACCACTCTGTTGATAATAGTCTGGATGTCAGGCACCACAGTTCCACTGATGAGAAGTGTGGAGATCACACAACAGCCATCTGGTAATCAAAAATGGCTCCTTTATAATAGGCCCAACAGTATTCCTGTCCTTGCTGATCAGATGCAGGCATGGGACTACTGGTTCCAGACTTCTCTCCTGACTCCACAGATCACTATCAACCAGGTTTTCAGAGGAGGGAAAAACATGATCTGCAACTTCACTTCCCTATCCCAGACACTAGAAAAATCTGGTTTTAATGCAAGGCCCCTTATTCTTCACCCAGTGTTCCAGTCTCCTCCCTTTCACTTTTGTTTCTCTTTTTTATATCAAATGAAAAGGAACACCACCTTGTGGTGTATCAGAAAACTACAGTCTGTTAATCATACAGTGAAATACAGTGGGAGCTACAGTCTCCCCCCACTTGAAAACTTGGGTCCTCCCAAGTCAAAGGTAGATTAGCAGCAATATATATATATATATATATATATATATATATATATATATATATATATATATATATATACAAACACTAATGCATCATCAACTGAACAGTATTCCTGCATTCAAATGTTATATCCCTCCAAGGGTGATCAACATTATGCTTAGCTTGGGATGGGGTGTCACCAGTTGAGCAGGAGACATAGGGATCATGGGCGGAGACTCCGATGAGCAGTGGTCACAGGCTCCTGTGTACTATGTCCCAAACTGTCATATGTAAGCCTCTGTGGGGGCAGAATCAGTCTCTGAGCTTTGATTTGAAAGAGACAACTGGGGAACTCTGCTCTGAGGGTTGGTCGTTCACATCACACTCAATGTCCAGTTCCTTACTAGGCATATTGTCTACTTCTAAGATTTCCTCTCATATAACTTCACTTTCTTTCTCCATAACTGTACAAATGTCCTCAGCACCATTATCTGACGTTTGCGTAGCAGGACCTCCATCAGCATCTGGTTCTGCAAGAGGCACAGAAACATCACTCAGTCTATTATTGTGTGGGCTGTTCAAAGTGACAAGGTACAAATTCCAGTGCATTTACACTGAGATTGCGGTCCATGGGGTCTTGAACAACAACACAGAAAAGTCCACTGAAACCCCAGTCATCAGCACTGTCCTCCTCTCCTTCAGCAGGAGGAATCATAGGCTCTTGAACATTTGGGAATATATTTCCTCTCCACCTTAGTCTTCTGGATCGCCTTTAATTAGGTTTTCGTTGAGCCATTTTGGGTTCCAGGTTCATAAGTCTCACTGATTCTGCCAAAGGCATTAAGTTGTTGCGGTGCCAGGTTTTGATGGGTCCTTCTTTCCCCTCAGGGCAGACTTGGTAGACAGGGATGTTAGGTAGCTGAGAACAGATTATGCAGATCTTAGATCCCCAATGGTCAGCTAGTTTCTGCTTTCCTTGCAGGCCCAAGTTTCTCAAGAGAACTCTGTCCCCTCATTGCAAGTCATGTATCTTCACTTTCTTGTCATAGTGAGCCTTGTTTCGCTGATGTCTTTGTCCTGTTGATTGTTCAGCTAGCTCATAGGTCTGTTTGAGGTGCTTCTTGAGTCTCTCCACATGAGATCGCACTGGCATATCATCAGCTGTGACTCCAAAGGTTAAATCAACAGGAAGACGAGCTTCTCTTCCAAACATTAGGAAGTAAGGCGAGAATCCTGTAGCATCATTTTTAGTGGGTCTATATTATAACATCGAAGTCTTAAAACTTCAAATGTTATAATATCGACCCCAATTCAGCAAATGCTTGAAATAGCAAAGCTGCAGAACACTGAATATTTTCCTAGGGAAAGTATTCGGTGGGGCGTTTCTGCGGCTTTGCTATTTCCTCAACTGTGGTGCGAAGGAGATGGACCGGGTTAAGGTAAGTGTGCGAACGGACCGAGGTAAGGTGAGTGTGTGATAGTTAGGGACCTTAGGGATAGGGAGCGGGTAATGTGAGTGTGCATTAGTTAGGGACCTTAGGGTTAGGGTTGGGTTAAGGTAAGTGGATAGCTAGTAGTGTATGTGAGTGTGCGATAGTTAGGGATCTTAGGGTTAGGGAGCGGCTAAGGTGAGTGCATGATAGTTAGGGACCTTAGGGTTAGGGAGCAGCTAAGGTGAGTGTGCGATAGTTAGGGACCTTAGGGTTAGGCAGTGGGTAAGGTGAGTGTGC
Source organism: Protopterus annectens (assembly GCF_019279795.1). NCBI lineage: Eukaryota > Metazoa > Chordata > Ceratodontiformes > Protopteridae > Protopterus > Protopterus annectens. The sequence continues at coordinate 339,504,279 of NC_056742.1, read as the reverse complement.
GATAGTTACGGACCTTAGGGTTAGACAGCGGGTAAGGTGAGTGTGCATTAGTTAGGGACCTTAGGGTTAGGGAGCGGGTAAGGTGAGTGTGCATTAGTTAGGGACCCTAGGGTTAGGGAGCGGGTAAGGTGAGTGTGTGTTAGTTGGGGACCTTAGGGTTAGGGTTGGGTTAAGGTAAGTGGATAGCTAGTAGTGTATGTACGGTTTAGTGTAGGGTTCTGTGAAGTGTGTATGTGTGGATTATGTATTTTGGTGTGCTTGTGCTGTGTGTGTGTGTATACTTGGAACAGCAAATTTTTTCCCTTGGAAAAAATTTGCTGTTCTGAGCATTCGAGTATATCACATTTCGAGATTCCAAGGTCGAGCTTATGGTGTTTGACATTTTGGAATTTTGATAATGTGATATAGACCCATTTTTGGTACTGTTGTATGCATGCACCACTGTGGCTACATGTCTACTCCATTGACTCTTCTCAGCAGATAGTGTTCCCAACATGTCTAGTAAAGTTCTGTTGAAACGCTCAGGCTGAGGATCCCCTTGAGGATGATAGGGAGTGGTGCAACTTTTCTGAATTCCCAAAACAGTGAGTAGTTCACAGATAAGCTTGCTCTCAAAGTCACACCCTTGATCAGAATGTATCCTTTTTGGCAGGCCTTAGTGAACAAAGAACTTTTGAACAAGTAGTTTTGTCACTGTAATAGCTTTCTGATCGCAAGTTGGAAATGTTTGAGCATATCTGGTATAGTGTCTGTCACCACCAGCACATCACTGACCCCACCTTTGTCCGGTTCAATGCAAAGGAAATCTATACAGACCAGTTGCATTGGCCCACAACTCTCCATTTGACCCAATGAGGCAGCTCTGGTGGGCAGAGTCTTTCTCTGAATGCAACAAAGACATGTACGACAATAATCTTCAACATCTTGTTTCATGCATGGCCAGGAGAATCTGTCACATACAAGACCCAGAGTTCTGTCATAACCAATATGACCATGTTCATCGTGGAATGACTGAAGTACTACTTCTCGATACTTTTGAGGAAGCAACAATTGCCATTTTTCACTGCCAAGTGCACTAGGAAATCTCCTATACACTTGTCCATTCCATATCTGGAGTCTGTCCCATTCTTTAGCCAAAAGTCTTGCCATTGGATGAATATCTGTGTGAAGCATATCAACTTGTTTCTTTTCTTAAGCAGCTACCACCAGCTGACCTAAGGGGTCTTCTCTTTGATCTCTCCTGAGGTCACTGTTACTTAAAGCTGGTAGCGATAAAGCCTGTAAAGTGACCAGATTACCGTAAGCTTGGGGTATGCTTTTCGCAAACAGACCCAACTTCTGGGCCCAACATTCAGTTTGTTGGTAGCAGGTTGCAATTTGGCACATAGCTCTCACTCCTGGTGCTGGAATTTTCACCCATTCATTATCGGGGTGTAAATTCCCATGAGGTCTTCTAGACAGACCACTAGCATCTCCATTTTTGTGTCCTGGGTGATAATTTAAACTGAAGTTGTAGTTGGATAAAGCTAACATCCATCTGTGGCCAGTAGCATCTAGCTATGCAGTGGTCTGGATGTATGTCAGAGGCATTCCAACTTGTGTGCAGGATAGTTCCTTTCTGTTGAAAGAAAGCAGTAAGCACAGTGGTAGTCCAATGAACCTCTCCAAGCTGCAACTGTTGATAAATCCTTTATTAAACACGAACAACACAATGAGGTAAACGAAACACAAATAGATCAAGCGCTTTCGCCTGCATAGATGTCAGGCTTTTTCAAGATGAAACAGCAGGGTAACCAAGTTCATTTAAATAGAGGCTTTCAATGATGATTGTTTCAATTAAACAATTACATTAATTAAATTAAATTAATTGAATTAAATTGATTGAAATGCTTTGTTCAACACCAAGATACAAAATATACTTTGTTGAGATGGAAGCATGGTTGTGCACAATACTTTTGATTTCAAGCAAATAAAAACATGTTAAAATACAAATACGTAGATGTTGTCTGACAAGAACTATGAACACTATCTTATAATACTGAATACTATCAGTACATTCTAAAATCATTAAAAAAACTTTCTTTGTTTGAATATTTTATATTTTAAGTAAAAAATATTCAAACAAAGAAAGTTTTTTTAATGATTTTAGAATGTACTGATAGTATTCAGTATTATAAGATAGTGTTCATAGTTCTTGTCAGACAACATCTACGTATTTGTATTTTAACATGTTTTTATTTGCTTGAAATCAAAAGTATTGTGCACAACCATGCTTCCATCTCAACAAAGTATATTTTGTATCTTGGTGTTGAACAAAGCATTTCAATCAATTTAATTCAATTAATTTAATTTAATTAATGTAATTGTTTAATTGAAACAATCATCATTGAAAGCCTCTATTTAAATGAACTTGGTTACCCTGATGTTTTATCTTGAAAAAGCCTGACATCTATGCAGGCGAAAGCGCTTGATCTATTTGTGTTTCGTTTACCTCATTGTGTTGTTCGTGTTTAATAAAGGATTTATCAACAGTTGCAGCTTGGGGAGGTTCATTGGACTACCACTGTGCTTACTGCTTTCTTCCTTTTGGTTGTTGGGACTTAGTTCGTGGTTTGGCTTATTACTCCTTTCTGTTGAAGATAAACTTTGACTGATAAATGCCACAGGTCTCAGTTTCTTGCTCCTGGTAAAGGACTCCTCCTAAACCATCTCTGCTAGCATCAACATGTAATGTGTATGGTTTTGTTGAGTCAGCATATGCCAGCACTGGGGCATGTGTGAGACTATACTTAAGCTGTTCAAATGCCTCTTCGCACTCAGGAGTCCAACGGCTCTCGATGAATTCTTTAGAGCCCTCGGTCCCTTTGGTTTCTTCAGAAGGAAATCTTCATCTGTTTCATCTGCTTCATCATTTTGGAGCAGTTGGTTGAGTGGTCTTGCTATCTTTGGAAATACTTCCACAAACCTTCTATAGTAACTTCAGAACCCAAGGAAAGATTGCAGTTCTGTGATGGTTCTAGGTCTGGGCCAAAGTATCACAGCTTCAACTTTGCTGGGGTCTGTGAATATTCCATTTGCAGACACTACATGTCCAATATAGGTCACTGAAGGTCGGAAAACTTTGCATTTGTCCAGTGACAACTTCAGTCCTTCCTTCTCAGTTCTGTCCAGTACTTTTGCCAGTCTTTCTTCATGCTCCTCTAGGGTCTTTTCAAAGACAATGATGTCATCAAGGTAGACTAAGACTTCCAGGAGATGCATCTCCAACTGTTCTTTCCATGACTCTCTGGAAAGTTGACAGTGCATTCGATAAACCTTGAGGTAGGTGATCAAACTCAAAAAATCCAAAGTAGTGATGAAGGCAGTCTTCTCTTTATCTTCTGGGTGCATAGGGATTTGATAGTATCCACTCCTTAAGTCTAGCACACCGAACCACTTACTGCCAACCAGGCAATTTAGAGCACCTTCAATCCGGGGTGTTGTATACTGGTCTAGAATGGTTTGCTGATTCAGAGTACGATAGTCAACACACATGCAAATTGAGAAAAGTAATACAAACAGTGCATAGCTTCAATAAAGGCTGTCTCTCCTCAATGAATGAACAAAATAAATGCATGGGTTCACCACCGGAGCTCCAATAAAATGTTTTAATCCAAACCAACACAAGAAACGAAAGATGAAAAGTACATAACAGTCCACAAGGCTTAAAATCTTTGAAACAAGAAGAGATTTAGCACTTTCATCTCCTTACAGGAGACTTCATCAGAATCTTGGTTAATTGACTACAACAGGTTTATAAATGGTGTCCCTGCTTCCCATTGGCTCTACCTTAATGAAATCAAACAACATCAAAAATCACAGGAATCATTAATTGATCAGACTCCTGTTGTCAAAAATGTATAACACATGTAAAAAAAAATATATATGTGTGGGAATAAAAAACATGACATGTAGAAGCTTAATATATAAGACCTTAACATGTGAAAAGATATGAAAATTGGTAAATAAAATATGTATATAAAATATATAATATAAATCTGTTGTATTTAAAATACACATACAATAAATCTGCTGTATTTAAAAATGCATACAATAAAGGCATCTATATAAATAAAAATGTAAATGTTCGTTTGTTCAAAATCTTAAATCTCCGAAAGTTCTTCACCAATTGCTTTGAAATTTTCACACAATGTTGCATTTGAACATGCGTGTGTTTTTATATACCTACTATTATATAGATGTCACACGTTGCATTCGAATATGCACGTGTTTTTATATACCTACCTACTATTACATAGATGTCACACCTGTGACAGGTAAAAACATGCTTTTTTTGAAAAACAGCGCCGTAAAAGCAACACACACACACACACACACACACACACACACACACACACACACACACACACACACACATATGCGTGTCGCCACAAAGTAGAGTATTTCAGGACCAGCGGACAAAATAAATGCTTACCTGAAATACTCTACTTTGTGGCGACACATAAAGACGTTAAAATTAACTACAAATAAGTATGTCCAGCTGCAAAACTATCGATCAGCTGAGATATTCTCACATCAATTGCTGGAAATTGGGAACGGAAAGGTGCCGGTTGATCTGACCTCAGGACGAATTTCATTGCCTCATAACTTCTGCAATTTAGTGACGTCAAAAGAAGAATTGGTTGAAAAAGTATTTCCCAATATTCAAACCAATTATAAGAATCATGATTGGCTGACTGAACGAGCTATTCTTGCAGCCAAGAACAAAGACGTCTACAAACTTAACAATATTATTCAGTCTAACATTCAAAGCAAGGCAGTCACATACAAGTCCGTCGACACTGTTGTGGAAGCAGATGAAGCGGTTAATTATCCAACAGAATTTTTGAATTCACTCGATCTGCCAGGAATGCCACCGCACATACTGCAATTGAAAATCAGCATGCCAATTATCATGTTGCGAAATATCAACCAGCCAAAGCTTTGCAATGGCACGCGGCTTGCAGTAAAAAAATTAATAAGCAACGTCGTAGAAGCAACAATCTTGACAGGACCTTTCAAATGTGAAGATGCCCTCATTCCTCGCATTCCTATGATTCCAACGGATATGCCATTTCAATTTAAGAGATTGCAATTCCCAATTTGATTGGCGTTTGCAATCACCATCAACAAAGCTCAAGGCCAATCTTTAGAATTGTGCGGTTTAGATCTATACACGGATTGCTTCTCACATGGACAATTATATGTTGCGTGTTCTAGAGTCAGCAAGCCAGACATGGAACAACAAAAAATATTGTATACCCACAAGCATTGTGAAATCAAACATATTAGAAACATGTGCTTTCTCTTTTCTTTCTTTTCCATTTAACCAGACTGGGCCACAGCAACGCGTGGCCAGGTACAGTTAGTATAAAATAAATCTGTTGGATATTAAAAATATATTGAATTTTAAAAACATGCATTTAAAAGTACACTTAAAAAGTGGGCAGTACATATGTAGAAAGGCCTTCCAGGCATAAAATTCTAAGTCAGATGAAAATTTATGTTATTGTTGTTATCTTGGTTGTAGCTCTAAATTTACTTGTTTGTCCTTTTTGGCTTTCAGGCCTTCATTTTTAGTGCTGGGAAAAGTGATACATGATCATTCATTCCAGGGGCGGTACAGGCGTCTAGTCTAAGCTGCCATATCGTTTTCCTATACTCAAGCCTGCTCTCCCAGTCCCCTCCTTTATCACTGTTGACCACCTGTTCGAGGACACAAAATGTAAAATCTGCTTGGGCATAAACAATAACATGTTGGAAAAGGGCATTCATTTCCTTCTTCCTGCTTATGTCATACATGTGTTCGTAGACACGTTACCTCAGGTTACGTTCAGTTTTACCAACATAATATGCCCAGCAGAATGTACAGTATGCCAAGTATACAACCCCTTTTGAATAACAACTACAATATCTTAAAGCCCTTAATCTGATGGGTATACTGGGGATCACCGGGTGTTTACAATTTGCCATAAAAATGCAATGGAAGCACCTTCCGCACTTGTATGTGCCAATTCTACCAGTAGTCCCATTGGCTATTGTACCCTTTTTCTTTTCTAATAACTTCTTTAGGTTGGGGTTCCTCTTAAAACTATACCTAAGGTGTTTGTTGAAAATATCCAGCCTACCGGGCATTCTCTTAAACATATCCCAAACCCTGTTAATTGTTTTCTTTATCCACCAGGGGTCCTGGCCATAGGTAATGACTAAATAAAGTGTTTGGGAAAATGTGTTGGTTATGTGGCCTCCTGTTTTCGTCAAAATCTCCCCTTGAAGCAGGGGTAGGTATGTGGTTCTCCAACCTTGTAAAACTTCTTCCTTAATGGGAGCACTAAGGCTATCTGGGTAGCCTCTCTCTAAAAACAGGGAATGGACATAATCTAACTCCTGAGGTAGTTAATTTCTTTTGGAGGTCATCCTCGCTACTCTCACCATTTGTCCCTTAACAATGTTGCGCTTCTGAAAAGGGGGGTGGTTACCTTGATAATGCAAATAAGAGTTCGAAAAACATTTTTTTCTATAAACTTTAGATGTAAATGTATTATTCACTAGATCTTTTTGGATGAGGATGGCTAGATAATGGACTTTATCCAGTCCTATCTCATGGGTAAAAACCAGAAAATCTGTTGTAGAATTTAGAAATTGAATAAAGGGGGGATGTTCTCGTGTTAACCCCTCCATATAATAAAGATATCATCCAAAAAGCAAAAATACCTAGAAATAGACTCCCTGTATGCTGAACCAAAAACAAAATGTGTTTCCCAATATAACATAACGATAATGGCAAATATGGGGGCACAGGAAGACCCCATGGCAACCCCATCTAATTGATGCTATAGTTCCCCTTGAAAAATCAAAAAGCTGTTTTTAACACAAGTTCCATGTTTTCTAGTACCAGCCTAAAATCAGTGGTGGAAAGGAATCCAAATTCTATTAACATGTGTTCAAACTATTTGAGACCTGTGCTATGTTGAATCACTGAAAATAAATCTTTGATGTTGATCGTCAAAAATGTCACTTCTGCGTCAAAAATCAGACTCCCCATTTTATGTAAAAAAAAATCCCAGGAATCTAGGAGTATATGTGGATACTTATGTTGGAAAATTTTGTGTCCACAAAGATTGCTAAAGGTTGTGTTTTGGAACCTTCAGTGGTGACAATAGGTCATGGGGGTGGATTGTCTATATCTTTGTGGACCCTAGGGATCCCAAAGGTACTTGGTATAAAGGGCTTGTATACTTTTAAAAAATGGTGAAGTTGCTCATTAATCAGATCCTGGGTGAAGTTATCATCCAGGATCAAATCAATCCTTTTGTCGGCTATATTCAAGGGTCTATGTCAATTAAATGAACACTTGAAATGTCGAACGTCATATGGTCAAGACCATATAATCGATATTTCAAGTGTTCGACGACTGACTTTAATGGTGCCATACAGTGCATAATGGGAGATTTTCCCTTTTCTGCACTGAAGTGCGGTCTCAGAGTTGGTATATTTAAGTAGGGGGGTGAGGGGGCTCGGGGGGGGGCTTGCCCCTCTGCTCGCACCTTTAAGGTATGTTTTTCTTTTTTTTTTTTTTTTATTATATATTTGAACATACAGATATCGACCATATGGTCACGAACATATGGTATTCGACATTTTGAATGTTTGAATAGATAACACAGACCCATATTCAATTTGTTCCTGGATACCACGCTGTACCTATTGTCTGTATTCAAAATCTCAGAGATGTTAGTCACATAATCCATCTTGTCCATAAGAACAACCCCTCCCCCCTTATCAGGTTTCATCACTCTTATGTTGTCCCTATCTGTCAACTCTGTTAGCACCTTCCTTTCTTCTCTAGTTAAGTTGTTCCCAAACCGTCTCTGCATATTGTGCTCACTTCTCAACTCACTCGTAACAAGTGTCTCAAAATTGAGCAATTCCTGGTTGAGTGGGGAGTTATATGTACTCCTTCTAACCAATGTTGAAATCTGCTGGTTCAGAGGCTGGTCTTGGTACAAAATTTCCAAATTTAGTTTTCTAAAAAACAATTTTATGTCAAGGATCAAATTGGCTAGATATCCTTCCCTTGTAGGAACAAAGGTAAAGCCCTTCTTAAACAGGGAAAAAAAGTTTTCATTGATACTCAAATCCATGTAGTTATAAATGTGGAAATTTTCCCTGGTTACTACAATATTATGCACAGGGTTGTACCTACCACTAATATCAGTACTGTCACTTATGTCTATATTGTCCCCAGTGGAATATAAGGATGCTCCATCCCTTGGGACAAAAAAGTTAAAATTGGTACCATGATTAACATCCAAAAGTCCACAGTCTGTCAGTGATATTGTCTTCCTCAGTACTGAGAATAATTCCTCATGACCACTGCATAAAAGGGTTGTGACGGAAGGTTCCAAATCCTTTCGGACCTCTTGAGGCCATCCATCTCTAAAGGGGTATTATCATCGTTCCTTGCTTCATCATAATGGGGATTAGTACCATACCTCCTCCCCCTGCTGTTGTCAGCAAACTCTGTTCGGGTTGGTCGTGGTGGAATTCCGGTTCTCCCCTACTCGTTTACGACTACTCCTATAGGATAGGCTAAGCCATGGGCATATTCCTTATTGTCCCACTCTAATTTTGTTACTTTCCTCTTGTGATTTTTAGAGATAACTTTATCTGTGTCTTGTAATGCAATCAAGTATTCAAGTTTGTGTTTCTCTACTGTGAATAATAAATCATTGATTCATAGATTGGTACTGGGGTATCGGCCCAAGGACCGATACAAGCCTAACCATAACAATTCCCTGGCTATTTCTTCCCACACTATTTACTTCCCTGGACCCCTGTCTAGCAGGGTGACTGACGTGATCTTCGGGGTGAATTTCCTTTCTCCCATCCAATCATCAATGTTCCTTTTGAAGAAGGCCAAAGAGGCGCTCTGCTTGACATGTATGGGCAGTCTATTCCAGAGTCTCGGGAGTCTCTGGGTCAGGAACCTATCCCTCCAGCATGTTTTGTTTATTGTGATAACAAGGTTTAGATCTTTGGAGCATGTGGCTCTGAGGGATTGGGATTTGTGTACCATGTCCAACAGCTCTGGGTTTGACATGGCCTTGTATGTTAAGCAGAGATCGCCTCTGAGCAGACGATATGCGACAGAGTATAGCTGGAGTTTTTTAGGGTGGTCAGTGTAGGGTATCTGCTTTAGGCCTGTGATTCTTTTAGTGATGTACTTCTGCGGCCTTTCCAGTTGTTGCAGATGTCTTGAGAGGTACATACCAAATGGGGAGTTGTATTCTATAATGGGTCTAATGACGGATGAGTACAGTGGGATAATGACCTCCTTTTTTCTGGATAAAAGGCCCTTAGTGATGAGGTGTGCCACACAGAAGGACTTCCTGACTGTTGTGGCAATGTGGTTATTGAAGGTGAAACCACTATCCACCTGTGTCCCTAAGTCTCTTATCACACGTTCGGTGTTGGTAATTTCATTTTGTAATCTATCAATATCCAGTTTCAAGTTAGCTATAATACCATCATTATTATTGATAATGACCTTCATAAGTGCTAGCCCACAAGTAATCAAAATATCAACTATTTCTTTGTAAAAGACAGAGCCAAATTCTATATTATTAGGAAACTTAAGAATCTGCAACCCTTTTGGTACCCGGTTGCATTTAATACATTCATTTTAAAAAGTTGTCAAGTAAAAGGTTTCTATATTTAAGTAATTTCTTTTTAAATTCCTTACATTTGTCCGTGTATGTTGAATAAATAGCATTTTTTTTCCAGTTACAGTGGGTTCCAGCATCCCAAAACTCTTATTAAGCCACTGTTCAAAATCAACATCCGTGTATTTTTGTAATTCTGTTGAATAACACCATCCCGAAGAATGGTGGTGTCCAGGTGAAAAATTGTGATGTCCAGATGAAGTATTATGCCTCAGGGACGTGTTCCCATTGCCACCCGATTTTCTTGTGTGCCGTTGAGCCTCACTGTGCGTTGATGTCACTTCATGTTTCCCTTCGCAACTACGTGAACCCTGGCTTCATGGAATGGAGCTATTAATGTCCGAATTATCCATGTCCTTCTGTGAGAAATCTTCAGTAAGCTTAGTGAGCTCTCCAATTAATATAGCAATAACCCACGACTGGGTGTGGGTAATGCTAAATTTACCCACGGTTGGCGTGGTTTGGTCCCGGGAGCCCGAGGACCAAACAAAGCCAACCGTGGTAAATTTAGCATTACCCACACCCAGAAGTGGGTTATTGCTATTATACCATGACATTATTTAAGAAAAGAAACTATTACTTTTCTTAAATAATGGCATAGTATAATGCCTGTTTGCTGCCCTTCCGCAGATGTCTGGCATCCTCGGCAGTTCTGATGTAATGCGCGCCTGCGCAGTACATCAGAGTTGTGAGCAAAAGCAACGGAGAAAGCAAGATCTCCGTTGCTTTTTGATGTTCGCTATGTTAAATGAGTTTAAGATAGCGAAACAGTTTTAAAATAAGCAACGGAGATGCCTGTTGCTTATTTTAAAACTGTCTCGCTATGTTAAACTCATTTAACATAGCTAAAAAAAAAGCAACGGAGATCTTGCTTTCTCCGTTTTTTAAACACTGTCTCGCTATGTTAAATGGGTTTAACATAGCGAGATAGCTTTAAAATAAGCAACGGAGATCTCCGTTGCTTATTTTAAAGCTGTCTCGCTATGTTAAACCCATTTAACATAGCGAGACAGTGTTTTAAAAAAACGAGTTATATTAATGGAAAAAAGTCCGGGCGACCGGACCTTTTTCCATTAGTATAACTCGATTTACAACGGGCATGCTGGCCAATCAGCGTGCACGTTTTGGGGGGGTCATGGTATAATGTTGCATTGTGAAGGGTGGAACGGGGGACTCCTCGATTGCCCTGCATGTTCGCAACCACACAAAACACTGGTAACTAGATAAGTCATGCTGTAAATCCAAAAGCAAGAAAAGTAATACAAACAGTGCAGAGCTTCAATAAAGGCTTCCCCTCCTCAATGAATGAATAAAATAAATGCACAGGTTCACCACCGGAGCTCCAGTAAAATGTTTTAATCCAAACTAACACAAGAAATGAAAGACAAAAAGTACATAGCAGTCAACAAAGCTTAAAATCTTTGAAACAAGAAGAGATATAGTGCTTCCATCTCCTTACAGGAGACTTCATCAGAATCTTGGTTAATTAACTACAACATGTTTATAAATTGTGTCCCTGCTTCCCATTGGCTCTGCCACATGCAAACTGACCCATTTTTCTTCCTGACAATGACAAAGGGAGAGGCATATGGACTTCTTGACTCTCAAATTATCCCTGCAGCTTTAAGTTCTTCCAGATGTTTTCTCAAGTCCTCTAGATCTCCTGGGGCTACCCTTCTGGAACGTTCTCTGAAAGTCTGGTCTTCTTTGAATCTTATTCGGTGTTTTGCACTTTTCTCACAATCCACATCAAGCTCACTTGTAGAAAAACAATTTTTCTTTTTCATCAACAGCTCTTTAGCTCTCGTTACCCATTCAGGGGACAGAATGCCACCTCCTAGATCAATATCTTCCAGCTTCAGCTCATTGACACTGCTCTTGTTTCTTGTCAAAACAGAAACAGGCAAGGGAGTGGCAGCATAAGCACTTCCCAAATGCACCTGTGGCTGCAGAACAATGGGGGTACTTCCTTTATTCTTCAACCCCACAGGCAAAGTATCATAAGGATGCTTCAGCTTGTCAGCAAGCCAGACTTTGGGGACTAATTCCAGCCCTGGTTGGCAAGTCTATTTCTGGATCCATTTCCATCATGAGATGAGAGGAAGCTGTTTGTCCACACATCCTCACTTTGACCCTCAAGCAGGTGACCTGACCAGGATGAATTATATGTTCTTTCCCAGAAAGAGTCCATACATGACCAACTTTATCTTTTTATCCTTCTCCTTCTGAAGGGCACAAAAGGCTGGTCTCAGGAGTGGATGTAATGTTGGATGTTCCTGGGTCAACTGAGGCATCAGCATTCTTCTGACAAAGTCAGTATCTGTCCCCACTAAAATAGATGCTGAATCCTTTCCTTTTGGCCTGCGGCACACAACAGCGAGAGTTTCAAAGACTTCTGTTGACCCAACAACTGAGGTGGAAAATTCTAACTTGAGTGAGACATAGCTATCATAGGGAAACTTTGTGTCACTTAGTCCCAGATCTCCAAGTCTTCTAACTTTCCAAGTGGCAAATGTTTTAAGTATTTCTGGTCGAAGTCTCTGAACAGAATGGTGATTTGTGCACCAGTATCCAACAATGCTTTACTGTACACACCCTCTATCTTCACTGCCATGATAGGGGATGGTCCCACTAGGCCATCGGGTACTTTCTGTTTCTGGTGTTGTTCAGCTGTATGGCAGTCAGCATGTTGTTGAGGTATAGTTGGTTGGCTTTGCCATTTTAAAGTATGGAGCTCTTTCTTAGTAATCCTTTGTGGTTTCAGATGCTGAGACTTTTGCCTAGATCGCCTTCCAATTTGGTTGTTCACCTCAGATGAGCTAGAAGTGTGCACAATGGGTAGTTTCCCTCCTCTATTGCAAGGAGTGGCTGGGAAGTGAGACCCAGGGAGACTTCTCTTGATGTTAGATTTCATGGAGCTCTTGGTAACTGGGCAGTCAGCTGGCTCCTTCACTGTGGCCCTTTGAATTTTCCCTGCATTGCACTTGCCAGTAATAGCTTGTTCACTTTTTTCCAAGTTTTCTGCATTTGGACTCTCTCACTTTATATGCCCTGCGTCTCCATAGCGAAAACAAAATCCAGTAGCAACTCTGAACATCAGCTTGTTTGTTTCTTCCCTGAGTCCCTTCGTGGAGGTTCTAGCAGATGTATTCCTCCCTTCAGCTAAATTTACCACTGCTTTCTGTAATTCTGCAACCGTCTTGGTAACTTGAGCTATGGCATCGGTTAGGGAAGACACCTGCCTCTGCAAATGTGACACCTCTACACTGTAGACACTCTGGACCATGACTTCCATTTGAGTAGTAAGCACTGCTGTAGGCTCCTGCTTGTGTTCCCTCACTGCTTTAGTTGATGTTAAACACTGAGATTTGGCTTCCAACAGGGCTTCCTCTTCCCTCACTTCTTTAACTAATTGAGAATAGGTTAGAGTCTCTTTCCTATCTCTCATCCTCAGTTTCTACATTATGGGATCTATAGCTTGAGCTCCTTGTAAAATCTGACCAATTCATACTTGGTCAGCTACTTTCGGATCCACCCCCTTCTTTAGGATGATCTGGTACAGCATTTTATCTAGTCGCTTAATGCAGTCAGATAATTTCTCACCAACTTCTTGGTATGTATGTTCAAACTGGTACAATAGGTCAGCAGCCCTCTCTGTTCTTCCAAATACATCCTGCAGTACTCCTAACTAGTCCTTGGCTGTGCAATCTTGCTTACTCATCCTTAGGTTGCATATGGTATCCGCAGCTAATCCCTTTAAACTTTCTGCTATCTGCTGCTTCTTATGAGTTTCTGGGATATCCCACTCCTCCAGGGCTTGTGAAGCCTGATCCATCCAAGATTCAAAATCTTCCTCTTCCTGAGATGTGGGTTGTTTGCCAGAGAAGAAACGTAATTTGCGGTACGCAAACCCAGTGAATGGCTGTGTAAGGCTTAAGCATTTTTCTACAAGACTTCCCAAAGCATTCAAAACTTCAGGCCCTATAGTATTTGTGGGCAGTAAAGCTTCAGTTTCTGGTCTAAGGTTCTGTCCTGCTTGGATAGCTTCCACAGGTATTTGTTCTGTTGCTGGGGTAGTGCACTTCTCAGGGATTACCACACGGACTGCATTCTCACCTGAAACTGATACACTCTAAGGTATATGCTCATATACTAGAGGATTTTTCCATTCTAATAGGGCCAATGTGTTCTGTTCTGTAGTGTCCATGGTGCTGTCTAATAAGAATCCATGGCCTACAACTGGTAAGGATTCTGTGATTTGATGCATTTGCATATCAGTCCATGTGACACCTGGCAACACTAGAACTAAACAGTGCTCTGACTGAGCATTGTGCTGTTTGCACCACTTAGCAGCTACTTCTGCGTTCATCTTGCTGCTGGTGTTGCTTTACACACGTTCAGGGGAATAGGGTGGAGTTCTAGGCAATACAGACAATCCCAGACAAGCCCCCAAATGTAGCGCACCCGCAGGTGTAGTTGAATAGTATACAGGTTCCTTCCTACCTGACTCTGGTGACACCCCTATTTGCACCCAACACAACAAGGTTGAAAATAATAACAGACTTTATTCTAGATGGAAACTCTAGTCTTAAAAGGCAACAGCACAGCAGCAAACAAATTATTGCAGTAGGACAAAGTTTAGCAATAAGGCAATATGAGGTATACATAGAGTGAAATCACACCTCCCAGAACTCAATAAGAGAGGTCTTGTCATTCAAATATGAGCAAAAATGCAATGTCATTAAGCAGTAAAGATTATATAATGCAACAATACTAATAGCAGCTATAACCTTGATCAGTTCAAATCAGGCCAAACTGTGAAAACACTCTGTTATACCCTGTTCACTGGCCAGTGACTACTTACAGTCTTAATCCTGGCATGATGGGGCCCGAAGTTGGAGCTCATATGAAACTGGGTATTTGTAATCCACAAAGCATTTAAGGGGAAATCCACACTGAGGGGTGGTTAACATGAGATCCGCAAAATGACAGCCAGTACTACTTCGAGATAAAGCTAAACAGTTTCAGTTCAGAAAAGGAACAAGGGAAAAACCTAGGCCCACAGTCCCAGACGAAGCTATAGCACAATCCTATGAAAGTATAAAATGGTGGCTGAAGCCTCTCACCACTCTGTCTATAATATTCGGGATGTCAGGCACCGCAGTTCCACTGATAAGAAGTGTACAGATCACCCAACAGCCGTCTGGTAATCGAAAATGGCTTCTTTATAATAGGCCCAACAATATTCCTGTTCTTGCTGATCAGTTGCAGGCATGGGACTACTGGTTCCAGACTTCTCTCCTGACTCCACAGATCACCATTGACCAGGTTTTCAGAGGAGGGAAAAACATGATCTGCAACTCACTTCCCTGTCCCAGACACTAGAAAAATCCGGTTTTAATGTAAGGCCCCTTATTCCTTCACCCTGTGTTCCAGTCTCCTCCCTTTCACTTTTGTTTCTCTCTTTTATATCAAATGAAAAGGAGCTCAACCTTGTGGTGTATCAGAAAAAACAGTTGTATGGTTACAGACTGTTAACCATACAGTGGGAGCTACAGAACCTACTGTATCTAGTGGGTTCCTATCAGCATTTCGAATGTTGAAAACGCCGAATTTAATTTCATCGAACTGAAATGTTCGAAATCTCAGAAGAGCGAACTGACGGAACATTGATTTCTTTCCCAGGGAAAGAAATCGGTGGGCTGTCATCAGAGTTTGCTATTTCCTCTACTGTGGTGCGGTCTCGGAGATGGTATATTTAAGTAGGGGGGTGTGGGGGGTGAAGCCCCCCACTTATGTTAGTCTTTAAAATATTTACATTTTTTTTTTGCACAGAACACCGATTTCTTTCCCTGGGAAAGAAATCGATGTTCTGTCAGTTCGCTCTTTTGAGATTTCAAACATTTCAGTTCGATTAAATTGCATTCGGCATTTTCAGCATTCGATATGCTGATATAGACCCTATCTAGTACAAAGAAAACCACATAACATGAACATACTATATACAAGTCTGAAAGCAATAATTTAAAGAAAGAACACGCATCTTACATCTCCCATTTTCACTTGCAAAAATAAATTACCTTGTGTAGTAGAATTCTGCAATACAGATCATTAAAGTCTACAGACATTCCACTGGCATCAATAACTTAAAGAAAAAGGACATTCTTACATCTCACATTTTCAGCAGCAAAATAATTGAGCTTGTGAGTTACAGATCTGCAATACAGATTATTAAAATCTACAGATTTTACACTGGACCCAAGAAAAAGGACACACATCTAGCATCTCCCATTTCCAACAGCAAAAATAAATGACCTTGTTTGGTGCAGTTCAGCAAAACTGATCAGTAAAGTCTACAGATGTTACACTGGCACCAGTAAAGAGGGCACACATCTTACATTTCACCTTATCAGAAGCAAAAATAAATGACTTTGAATGGTAGAATTCTGCAATACTGACCATTAAAGTTTGCAGCTGATACAATGGCTCCAGTAAAGAGGATACACATCTTACTTCTCCCATTATCAGCAGCAAAAACAAAAGACCTTGGGTGGTAGAATTCTGTAGTACTGATCATAATACCTTAACACTGTCTATAATAATTTGCTTATATTTTCCCCTCGTTTTTGTTACTCTGTTTTTAAACATATTTCTGAGTAGTATCCCACAGTCCTACTGGAAATGGAAAGAGTTGTATTTCAAACTTTTTAGATGTCCACCTTTCTGGCTAGATGTTATCTACTTTTGAAGCGCCTTTGTACCTATTTTTCATTGTATGCAGGATGAGCGGTATCGCTCATTAAATTTTAAGCCGAATGATTAGTAAAACAAAACAGAACAGTTGTGGTAGTGAAAGGACATTCCCCACCCCCAGTACACAGTGCATGCCTGGTGGTGGATTTGCTAAATACAGAAAATGTCAGAATAAAAGTTGATAAAACAGAGGGAAGACAGCTAAATACATTTCCATAAATGCATGTTTTAGGAAGAAGGGGGATCAAACAGTAAGTTGCAGTCTAATACCGATGATGTTTTTTAAATACTTATCTCACTATCAGAACAAGAAATAGTCCAACATCTAGGATGAATTCAAACTACTACTGCTTTTTTCACTGATTTACCAGTAGCACATTTTTTCTTCTAATAAAAAAGTGTCGACCTTTGAGGCAAATGATGCAAAAAGACATTTTTACTTTCATTCCCATCCTGCTTTTTCTTTTAACTTGTGATATTTGTATAATGTACAAAGCAGAAGATAAGGCTTAGCTAAATTATCAATTATTGTTCACATACAACAGCACTGACCTTCATCCCACACAAACTTATGTGCTTGCATGCTCACACACACAAACTTACTCTGCCTTTCTTCTTCACGTAGGCACACTCCTGAAAACAAATGACTCGTACAAGAACACAGTACACATACAAATAAGCAAACAGATATACACATATGCTATAACTATGCATACATAAACACACACACAATTGCCCTGATGTTTTACTTCACACAAGCACACATCACCGCTGCAAATAAACGACTTGTACACAAACAGTGCATGCATACAAACACAAGCAAACACACTTACACTTGGTTATCTCGCTCCACACACAATACTTAACATAAAAATGGTTACCCTTGCAAAAAAAAAGTGTGCAGATCACCAAAGAAATGGCAAACAGAAACCAAGAAGGAAGCCTTCACACTGCACTTGTATTTATTTACTCAGTGTATGTCATTTGTCCGGTTAACTAGGAAGTCACTTTTAAAGTGACAGGACACAGTTTCCACACGTCTTGGATAAAATAAAGATTTTTTTACAAGTCTGCAGTCCTGGAGCATGGACTGGGATACGTAGAATGCTTTGACAGGCCGGATTCTGGCCTGCAGGTCACCTGTTGAACACTGCAGCTTTACAAAAATGAGGAAGAAAAGATGCTCAATACCTTGGATGTCCACAGACAACTCCGGTACTGTCTTGACAGAATTAAATCTTTCAAATGATCTTCAGATCAATTGTTAATTTCTTGAGACGGTAAGAAGAGACAACATGTATCAAAACTATTTCTAAATGGTTGTCTAAGGCTATTACCTTTGTTATACTCACAACAACAAAACTATACCAGGCAGGGTCAAGGCCCAATCTACCAGGGACTTGGCTTCATCTATGGCTTTTTGGAAAGTGTTTGAACCTAGAAGTATTCTAGAAAGTGCAACTGTGTCCTCTGTTCATACTCTAACAAAGTGCTATAAGTCTCATTCATTCCCTAGGTCTGGCTTTGCATGGACCATTCTCTAGGGACTCCTGGACTCTTCTCCTTCCACCTCCCAAATGTAGTAAGCTAGGATACTCTACCCATATAGCCAAGGCTACAGCAGCAGTGATCAATATGATGAACATAGTACAGTTGTGTCAGGAAACTTCCCGTAACAGTAGACATTCTAATGATCACTGTTGCAGTAGCCGCTCACTCCCACTATCATCCTTGATTTTTGATGTGTTGTTTATGCCCGGGTGTAGTTATTTATTTTTTGTTCATCCTAGCATTGGCCTTTCAGGGTTCATCCTCCCTCTCTCTATTGGCAGGAAAGCTCTGAAAGGCTTGGCACCCAAATTGGTCTTCTAGTCAGCTCAGCTAGAGCTGCTTGATTGTTTGGGTGTGGAAGATGACCTGAAGGTTTGGAAGCTGTCTGACTGTTATATTCTTGGCATGTTATAACTCCTATACCTAAGACTACTGCAGCTGTGATCATTCAAACATAAACTGTTATGGCAAGTTTACTTACACAACTGTACTTTCTTCCTGTACTAGTCCCTTTATAGTAAGTAATAAGAGAATCTTTGTACAGGTTTAGTTTATTTATTTAATAAGGTGTTTCCCTATAACTAGATTTAACTTTAAGAGGAAATCAGAAAATCTAACCTCCTTAAAAAAAAGCACATTAAAAATTAATTGGGTTGGCTTATCTATGTAAACCCAGTCTTTTATAATAACCATTGGAAAATTACTTCCATACAGTATACTATATTCTTAACATAGTACTGTATCAAACCCCATGTTTCTCCAATGTTGAATAAAGTAAACTCCTGCGAATTTGTTACTTGAAATGTGCTTTTTCTCTTTCATCTTGTGAAGACTTCTGTGAATCTTGTAAATTGTATCTAAACATCTGTAAATCCTGTAAATAGTATTGTAGACATATAGTTATTTTCTCTGAATCACTGACTTTTTTAACATGTAATACTTTTAAAGCCTATGTCAGACTTGTTATCACTGTAATGTACTGTGGAGCTTTTCTCCCCGGGCCTCCACTGAAAATGGTTTTCTGACCCAGTGGACTTTCCTGGTCAACAAATGTTAATAAATAAATAAAACCAATGCTAAAGTGAGGGCCACAATCATGGCATAACTCTTAGGGCAGGATTCACGAAGCCTCTGTGTAAGAGTTACAAGGCTTACACGGAGGCTGCAGTTAAATGGTGTGACGTCAGCATGCCATGCATATTCATGAGGGCATTCTGACTCACACCCAAGGCTAACACGGTCCATGTAAGAAAATAGGGGGCGTGTCCGTAGGGCGAGCCCTGCAAACGGACACGCCCCCAGAAGAGTAACAGTCTCGAAAGTAAAACCCCACAACAGAGTCCGCGTAAATGTCAATAAACACAACACAACACATGCCCCCACAGACTATAAACATAAAATGTAAAAATGAATATGTTATTTTTTTTTATAAGTTTGAAAGATGTTTGCCCGTGAGTGCGCTCGTTTGCGCGGGCGTGCCCGTCGCTTAGCCACAGTTAGCAGTCAGTGGAAAAGCATATAAGATCTAAATATGTAAAGTAAGCCAAGAAGCAATAGCGTAGCGTTAGAGACGTCGGCTGAAGAGGAGGCAGTCATGGTTCGAGCCCCCACAACATCAATTTTTATTTTTAGTGAAATAAGCACGAAACAATTCCCTGACATATATGTACGTGTATAAAATTATTTTTATGTAAAATGTAATGAAATGGGCCATGTATTATGAAGAAATGTGTGATAATAAAAAAAAAAATAAAACAAATGTCAGAAGTGCCTATAGCTGAGCTAAACTCTAACAAGCTGAGTATATCTGCTCGTAGGTGAGCAGTGGTTTAACAGGTGTAAAATGAGTGCCCGTAGGAGAGCAGTGGTTTAACAGGCGTAAAATGAGTGCCCGGGGTTGAGCAGAGTTCTAACACGCTAAAACTGTGTGCCCGTAGCTGAGCTGAGCGTAATATGCATGCTGACAGCCAAACGACGTTGTAAACCAGCGTGACCCGTTTGCGCGGAGCTGCACACCGCGCCAACAAGCTAACCAACGGGCAACATTGAGCAAGCTGTATCAAAACTGCCTTTACACAGACACACCTCCTAGCCTGTGTAGACAGTTATAAAATATAAAAAGCAATGGCCAGGCTCGAACTCAGGATACCATGCACCATAGTCAAAGTACTGAACCACTAAGCCATGACAGTTGCTCTTAGAAATGCAGTAATAGCATATATATAGGAATTAATGGAAAGAGAAGCATGACAAAGCAGGTTTTGTGAAGCTGATACATTTCCAAAATGGCTAATCACAGATAAGTGCGGGAAAAATGGCATATATAAGCCCCATAGGCAGGAATACACAGCATAACTGATTGTGGAACCGATTTGCAGTCAGGATGGCAGGTGTAGGAGAGGGTAGTTGCTTACGAGCACAGAGGTGGGGCGTTGAGGAGTCCAAATATATGATTTGGCTCCTCGTCCACAATCATGAGGCCCAACTCATGCAGGGCCAGGTCCTGTGGGGAGCATACAAGGCTGAGGCGTGGGACCGGTTGGCACATGATCTCACCAGTGCCACAGGAATACCAAGGACTGGTGAACAGGTCCGTCACCACCATGTGGACCTGAAGAGATGGAAGCAGGACCAACTGAACAGTTGGATCCAGGAGGCCCGGCAAATGCCTAATGCCCCACTACTGAGTAAGTTACATGTAATTATTTATGTAGAAAGTTAACCTAGCTGATATTATGGAGATGTGTATTCCAATATTACTTCATTTATATTGCAGCTGCAGGTGTCCATTCCGCAAATCATTGAGCCTATGCCGATAGGCTTGTGTGGTTGCGCCACCAGGCAGGTTAGTAATTCTCTCCCTGTAACTGTTAAAAAATATAAGTATGACAGCTTGCAAAAGAGTGCAGTGTAGTCACCTATTAATATAAAGTGCAAGTAACAGTGTAAGAGAGATTCTGCTAGTACTGTGTGATTACATAAGTGTGATGCAGCCTGTAATCCAAAAATAAAAATGAAACAAGTCTGAAATAAAGATGTTCCACCTGTAATATAATAGTACATAACCTGCAGCCGGCTGAAAATTACAGCTACACAAGCTGAGTAAAACACATGTGTGAAATATATCCCCGTTTAAATTCTGAAACATGACACAAGTGAGACTGTTGGAAAGGATGGTTATAACCAAGTAAAACATGTCAATAAAGCCTAGAATTAAGTACCATCCAGAATTGTAAAAATAAAACAAGTGAGAGTGTGAGAAAGAGGTATGAATCCACCAATAAAGTTGTAATAACTCCTGAATAAAGTATACTGCAGTCAGTACAGAATGAAATGAATGTGACAGGCACAACTAAACAGTGAAATGTGTGGAATAAAGTACTGAAGCTGGAATGTGTGTCCCAAAATTTGGATATGTTACTGTCAGTTTGCAATATGCAGATAGTATGGTTGTATGAAATACCAAACATCCACAGTTGTCTAGAGCGATATAAAGCAAATGTAGCAGGATGCTGTAGCTGAACAGAGCCAGATATGAATGTATATGAATAAAAATGAAATGTATATTAATGTAGCAGTAACATTCCTATCACCAACATGCATAGGTTTACACATAGGAAACTGTAGTCATACCTGTAGTGTGTATATATCTGCAGCTAGTAGAAATGTACAGCATATGTATAGGTATTTGAAGTTGTTAATTAAATATTTCTTCACCCTACCCTATAACCACAAATAATCCATTTCACATGAAATAGGTATGTGTATTCACAATTAACTCCCCTGGACATTTGTCCTGTTGGTTCATACATATTTGCATGTACGTTGATGCATGTGCCCTGTTCATACATCCAAACTTGATGGCCTGTTGCCATCAATCAACCCTGCATGTTGTTGGATTGTGTATTGTTGTTCAAATTATGCATGTGTTATGCTTGCTGTTCAATGGCTTGAATTTATGGGTGTTTGGTTAATGGGAATACTAATGCATGCTGTTACAACTAATTGTGAATGGTATTGTACGTTACTAACCCAAACTGTCATTAAATAATGCAAAACATAGGAAGACAGGGAAGGCGGGTTCCAGCGGACCCACCTCTCCCACCTCAGCTGGCAAGTGCACCTGGCAGTAGTGCCCAGGCCGGACCCTCCTCCGGTGGCCGTGTGCCACCTGCGGGTGGAAGTGCTGCAGGGGATGGGGCTCATCCCCCCTCTGCAAGCGTGGCCGGAGGAGAACATCCACTCACCCTCCGTAGTGTCCGGACTGTGGTGCATAGGGAGATCAGGCACGCTGTGCTTGGGCCCCTACGCCAGCTTGAGGCACGGGTGGCACAACTCACGGGTGTGCCTGCTGCCCATCCTACACAGCCCCAGCACAGCCCCGTCCTGGGCAGTGAAGGCACAGTGGCAACTGCCCATGGGTGGGGATCTCAGTTCTACTGTTGCCATCTGTGGGCTCATGGGCTCGAGATATCCAAACATCCATCCCCGTCAATTGTGTAACTCCCCACATGTGTCATACACCACCCCTGTATGCGTCTTGTTTGTCTTGTCTGTTAACCTCCCCTACCTATCTCCCCAGCTATACCAACTTCCTGTAACTGACATACCACTCTCACCTGAAAAAAAAAAAAGGGCACTCTGTACCCACAAAAAAATTACGCCCCATACATAGCTGCCCATTTTGCACACATGTCTGCTGGACATGTAAACTGGCAATTACAATTGGCTGTACAACAAATATTGTTGTCCTCACACCTCTCTCAGGGGTGGAAGGTTTCAAATTTCACACCAAATTACAAACATATGCACAGCTGTTGCTGATGACGAAATGGGCAGCTATGGGCCTTTCCTACATTCCTCCTGCAAAACCCGAGCTTGTTTTCCTACTGTCCTACCCTCTTTATGCCCCCTTTTTCACCACTTTCCTATATCCCCATTTTCTTTTCTTTAAAAGAAAATAGCGCGGTTGTGAGTGAGAGTAAGCACTTTTAAGCAGTAGTAAGCGGGAGTGTGCATCTGTGCGCTTAGCTAAGCGTGTGTGCGCGAAGCTAAGTGGCAGTGCGCATGCATGACCTCCACGCAAACCAGCACTAACCCGCTTACAACTGCTTAAAAGTGCCTTAGTCACTCTAAATGACAAGGCCTGTAGTTTTCTCAGCAGCAAAATAAAATACCTCTGTAAGTCTCGATCCCAGGACCTTGGAAACACTAGTCTGCATGACTTACCACTAAGCCATGACTGCTATACAAGAACATTGTGCTAAAAGAAATATATCATAAAATAGTAGGAATTAATGTAAAGGGAATATAGCAAGTCTAGTACACAAAGCATGTCATCTATATTTACTGTGGATTTGTAAAATAGTACTGCGTGATGAGAAACAGCCATGCTAGTTGGTAGCTAGTAGGTAATAATGTCACAGTAGCATCTGGCAAGCCACACACATACTCAGAGCAGGATAAACACTGCCATAGTTGAATAGTTAAGAGCCCAGACATAGCAACTGTGACTGAGTTACAAGGATGTCCCTGATCTGAAAACAAATGTCAACTGTGCCCTACTGACACCCTATGAAATGTACTAACAGTAGGCAGAAAGGTGTTACTACACATGCAATGGTAACTATGAATTACTGAAAGTATGCACCACGTGCATGTCACAAATGATGTAGTAATACATATGCTCGAAATAATCCACAGTCACAACTGCAGAATATCAGAATATTTCATTGGAGTATCCCACTGATATGTACCATTCCATGAGGCTGATAAAAGATGCACCTGAGAGTATCTGAGGCCTGCTCAGCAGCATGATCAAATACCCTTGTAAGTGTCAAGGCCCACACCATGGCCAGACCACACTGCATGCAGTAACACCCTACCACAACAAACACATAGGGAATTGCTGCCCAAACAGATATAGCAAGCATTACAAGCTGTGAATGTAAACGGAAAATAGGAAAGCCATAGCCACACATTACAGGAAAGACACCTAGCAGGCATACAAGGAGTGAATGTAAAGGGCAAATATTGAAGACATAGCAACAGATTGCAAGAGCCACTGCTATATACCAGTTACACCACAATCCCCACAGGAAAGCACACACACCCATATACACAGTATTACTAGTCGTAGGTGTCAGTTTACATACACACGGAGAAGAGGACACTGGAGGAAGGAATACTCAGCTTACAGAACAACATGCATTGCAGTGTCTACAACACAGCCTGAAATATGAGAGACATACCAACCCTTACACTCACAGAACAGTGTCCACAGCAAGCCAGCATGGTCCCCACCCTGATAATCTGAAAGGGCTACGCCTACCTAACAGACCTTTTTATAGCACTGTCCTGAAATCACAGTGAAAACTGCAATCACTACACAACAGGCTGCATGCAATTAGTAAATGCTGGCTAACAATTGGTGCAGAGGCCATCACATGGACATGTGCAGATACCTACAAAAGCATCCTAAACTCCCAGTCCACACATGCAATACTTTCATTGCACCCTCTGGAGGTAGAGACAGAGAGAGAGAGAGAGAGAAAGAGAAAGAGAAAGAAAGAAATAAAAAAATTAAAAAAAACAGTAACAACAAAACAAACAAGCTGACAGCAGGCCAAGTAACTGCAAGCCTACGCAAACAGCTGCAACAAACACAGGTAATGTAAAGTACTAATATAATAGTCTACATACTGTGAACCCTCCAGATGTGTTATTGGTCTGTATCTGTGTATATGAAGATGTGCATAGGGCCGGGGACATACTGCAACTGTTACTGAAGGCTCTACATACATTTGTATGTGAAGGTAGCTATGTGCACATAGCAATGTAGGTTGTAGTGCAATGTACAAGTAGGTTGTACAGTAATGGATGTTCATCAGTACGTTACTGTGTATATACATATGTGGAACTAAAAAGGAGTATATATATATATATATATATATATATCATGTGTATATGTATGTATATCGAGATGTATATATATATATATATATATATATATATATATATATATATATATAATATGCATATATGTATACATAGATAGAGAGGGATGTAGAAATACATAGACATATATAGCTTCACAGTGTCATAGTTTAGTATTAGGCTATCTGCAGACAGTGTACAGAATATATTTAGAAAACTGTGCCTCTGTATAGTAGTGACACAGTGAAGACCCCCTTACATAATAGCATTAGTTTACTGTGCCTCTGTCTAGTAGTGACACAGAGATGACCCCTGGTGTAAACCTATGATCTCCCATCCACTCGTCAAGAATTCACATGAAGAGAGTCAGTGAGGGTCTCTGCCTAACATAAACTGGGATTCTGTTCCAGAGTATGGGAAGCCTCTCAGTTATGGATCTGTCCCTACAGCATGTCCTATTCATATTTGTGCTGAGGTTTAAATCTGTAGCTCTTGTGGTTCTGATGGCTTTGGATTTTACGAGGTGGAACATGTCCATCAATTCCTGATTGACATGGCCTTGTATGTCAGGCACAGATCACCTCTAAGTAGGCGATATGCTATGGAATAGAGCTGGAGTTTCTTTAGTCTGGCAGCATATGACATTTGTTGAAGACCCTTGATCCTCTTGGTGAGGTACTTATGGGGTCCCCCTAGCTGTTGCAAGTGCCAGGTGAGGTATATACCAAATGGGGCATAGTACACATTCATGGGCCTGATAAGGGAGGAGTATAGGGGTACAATGACCTCCTTTGATCTGGATGTGAATCCCTTCATGATAAGGTGGGCAAGGTAGGAAGTCTATCCAACCACTTTGGCAATGTGGGTGTCAAATGAGAGGTCAGTATCAATTTGTGTCCCCAGATCTCTGATTACTTTGTCTGTACTCAGTGGGTCATTGTCTATGTGAAAATATGTGGGTACTTTGTCTTTCCCAAAGGGTATGACTATACATTATTTGGCATTCAGTTTAAGGCCATGACTCCGGCACCAGTTGTTCGTTTCAGTGAGGCCTTTCTGTAGGATGTATGTGTCAGCTGGTGTATCAACTATGGCGCCTAGTATGCAGTCATCTTTGAACATTGTCAGCCACTACCCTCCCATGTTTGCTTCCACATCTGATAAATAAATGCCGAACATGAGGGGTCCCAGGACAGAGCCCTGTGGGACACCACTTGTGACTGGCTCTGAGTCTGACATGGCACCATTGATTTTGACTTTATGGTTTCTATCCGTTAGCCAGTTTGCAACACATCTTGTGACATATGGATTTACATTTAAGCTGTTGAGCATGTCTATGATGCCAGAGTGGGGTATTGTGTCGAAAGCTTTAGCCAAGTCCAGGTAGGCTGTATGGACTGCTGTGCCCTCGTCAATGGCTCTAGTGACTGTTTTGAAAAGGTCAACCAGGTTCAAAAGGCAGGATCTGCCCTTTACAAAGCTGAACTGGGTGGGATCAAGTGTCTGTAAGTCCCCAATGTCTCTGTGTATGAGTTCCATAATGAGTCTTTCCATAGCGTTGCAGACCAGGCTGGTTAAGCTTATGGGGCGGTAGTTATCAGGGTCTGTAGAGGTGCCTCCTTTGTGGAGTGGGACTACTGTTGCTGTATGCCAGTGTCCAGGTACATATGCTGTAGTAAGGCCATGGTTACATAGCGTTTTATGTGTGGGTTTAGCTCATCTTGGAGTTCACGTAGCACGCAACCCGGGATACCATCGGGTCCCATTGATGCTGTGTTTATAGCTTTGCTAAGGGTGGTTCTCAGCTGGACATCTGAGATGACAGGGAGGTTACATTCAGCTGGGATAAGTAATTCCTCTTTTGGGGGTGAGGGAGGGGAGAAATCTGCACTGAACCTGTCTGCCAGAATGTTGGCAATATCTGTGTGTTCAGTGTAGTTTTTGTCACTGTGAACTAACTGTGAACATATCTGAGGGTTTCCGCCCAGGTGTCTAACATAGCAGAAGGCCTTGTGGTTATCTGTAGTGTCGATAGTGATTTTCCTCTCAAAGTTGGCCTTGCATGTTTGTATGAGAGAACGTAGCTTTCTACTAGTGCTGATCAGAGATGCCTTATCTTTATGGAATTCTGCTCTGTCGTGCAGTAGCTACCTTCTTTTGTTATACAATTTGTTCACAGCTGGGGTCCACCAGACAGGATGCCTGCCCTTAGTGGAGAGGGTCTTGGTTTTATTTGGGATTGCATGATCCATGCATACATGGAGATGTCCGTAGAAAGCATTTGTGAAGGAGTCTGCATTGTGGGATGTGGTTTCCACTGGCCCAGTGGGCTTAAAGGATACCAACTCAGTTGTAAGAAGTGTAAAGTCGGCTTTTGAGAGGTTTCTCACTGTAGTCTTTTGTGTTGTGGGTGGAGGTGGGATATGTAAATCCAGGGTGATTAGTTTGTGGTCAGATGTGACTAGTGAGGGGTATACTTCCGGTGTGTAGCACATTGTCCCCATGTTTGTGATGATCAGGCCTAGTATATTATCTCTGCTTGTGGAAGAGGTGACTAGCTGTTCCACTGCATTTGAATTAATGAATTCCGGGAACCTTTGGGCTAGGGTGTTTGGGCTAGAATAATGCACCCAGTGTATGTTACGGTAGTTGAAGTCTCCCAATATGATGGTGCTTGGTGGGACATTCATATCCTCCAATATCTTCAGGAAGGCTGACTGTGGTTCCTGAGATTGTGAGGGTGGTCTGTAACATGCTACCAGTTGTATAGCAGGTTTGCCTACGGTTATTTGCACCTGGGATGGTCTCTGATGCTTCATGTGTTGCCACTAACCTGGAGGTGTGGGTGTCCTTGATGAATATGGACACTCCCCCTCCCTTTTTGTTTTGGCCCGAGTTTTGGGCCCAAAAAGCATGATGCGAGGTATAGCCTGGTACCTCTGGTGTGCTCTCAGGAGCCTTGAACCAGGTTTCACTTACTGCACAGACATCGAGATTGATAGAATATGTATGTACAGATATATGTAATACACACATACATATATAGATATATGTAGATACATATACATATACAGACAGATCTGACTGACAACAGATATGTCTGTATATGACTATCTCTCTCTCTCTGTCCCACCCACCTCACTCTCTCTCTCTCTCTGTCTCTCTCTCTCTCTCCCCACATCTATATGTATATATATATATATATATATATATATTTTATATATATATATATATATATATATATATATATATATATATATACATACATACATATATATATATATATATATATATATATATATATATATATATATATATATATATATATATATATATATATATATATATATATATATATATATATATATATATATATATATATATATATATATATATATATATATATATATATATATATATATATATATATATATATATATATATATATATATATATATATATATATATATATATATATATATCTATCTATATACTGAGTGAGGCACATGTGTGCAGATGTATTGCAACAGGTGCCTGGTGACAAAGGCATGGAGTGAACACCAGTGTGGATACTGGAGTACCATACCCCATTCCAAAACACTGACACCAGTAACCACTGCATATGTGAATGCCTGCCCACCACTGCATGTGTCAGGGGGGAACAGGGGCAACGAGTGTACAATAGGCTCCCTATTGATATACACAGTGGCACACTAGTCCTGTAATACCTGTACATGGAATGTGTCAGCGGACATGGTGTGTCAGCTATGGACATGTAGGTCACTGTACCCCTCTACACCCCACAATGTCCTACACGGTATGTACCTCCCATGACAGCTACAGATATGGAGAAGGGCACAGACATACGCAAGTAACTGTGTCAATGCACTCAAACACATTACCTATGCAGAGTGACTGACAAGACCACAGAGCGCACACAGACTACCTACATAGAGGTTACCACTGCTGGATATACATAGTTATGTCACACCCATGACAGTTGTCCAACAACCATGGTAACACCTCCAACATCCGCAACAAAAATTACCTATATCTGTCGTCCGTGTCACCGCAGTATAGAACACATGGTGGAGGTACAGGTCCCTACCCACAGATACGACATACCCTGGAGTAAACCACACAGAATTACGAAGCAAGGCTCCCCATGAGTAGATGTCAGACATACCCCTGCTGAATGTTATGCAGATAGGTAATATGCCATATGAGTCACCCTGTGTAACTGTTGGTAAGGAGCAGGTACGATCATAACACGTGTCACAAGGGGCAGGGTAGCATAACAGTATGCTGCTGTAGGCCCAGGGCCAATAGCATACTACCTACCTAAGACATAATGCACACCCATGAACCCATTGCAAACCAAATATGTGAGGTGGAATGAGTGTGCCAGTGAATGGGTGCATGTTATGTACTGGTGTGATTGCTCACCATGACTGTCTGTCTGTTATGGTAGTGTGTGTCCTTGGTGTGAGGCCAGAGACAGCTGTGTGAGGTATTGCGATCAACACATACTACATTGCCATATGTTGTGCTGTGTTACCCTGTATGTGACTGTGGTGTAGGTAGGGTTATGGCAAGTAAGAGTAGTGTGCATTACCAGTAAAATATGTAATGTGCATTGCATGCAGTGCATGGGTTGATAATGTTCCCCATACAGTACCTTGATACAAACCCCCAGTGTGAGGTTGTGCATTGGACCTGAACCAGTGTGCTGACTGCTGCAGTATACTAGTCTGTCGTATGGAGTGTGCTAGGTACTGTTGCACAGTTGTCGGCTGAGCACTGATATCTGGTCATTTACATGTGTATCCCCCAATAGACAGACAGATGCCATATATGGTGGTTAAGTTATATCACTACAGTCGAGTATTATGTGTATTATGTGTGCCATAGTTTGCTGACAGATATTGCTGACATATTTTCCTTCTCCTTTTCAGGGCTATGGTTCACCAACGAAACCCTGTGTACTCCGCTGTGGAGGCGGAAGAGATACACCAGAGCCTGGTGCGGGATTTCGCAATACTCTTTTCCTGCACCAGCCAGAACCAGCAGGAGAGGGCTGCACTGTGGCAAGACCTGGTCCATCGAGTAAATGACATAGGCACACATAACCGGACATATGAGCAGGTACGCAATCACTGCAGTGATTTAATTAGAAATGTCTGTCAACGTGTGTCGGATATCCACAGGCAGCAGCTTGCCACAGGTGGTGGGGTGGCTAGACATCCCCCCTCACCAGACTGGAGGGACTACTCCTAAGTGTGGTGGCTCCAGCCCAACAGCAACAGCAGCAGACACCCAGCAGCAGGACACAGAGCGTGCAGGTAACATGCCATGTGTATAGTTGACCGTTCTGTACACTGTTAGTTTATGCATGTGTGAGGTGTGTCCTCGGTTTGTATCTGTAATCTTGGTAATTATTGTGCAAGAGTGATATTCTCAATATCAGCAGTAGACCTGTGGAAGCTAACTGTTGCACTACTGAACTGTATCATACTCACAGTATCAATGGCACAGTTGTGCCCACTGACAATAACTGTCTCATTTCTGCAGGTCCTCCTGGTGTAACAGCAAGGCAGCCTATCCATGCTGGTGAGTGTGTAATAACATTACCTTCAATACTCTTGATACTAATAGTAATAATAGGCTGAATCAGTAGTGCTATGTGTTTGATTGCAGGTGTGTTTGTGTGTTGATATCTCATATACTGAGGAGTGTGCATGTGTGCATGTGCCCATGTGTGCATGTGTGCATGTGCCCATGTGTGCATGTGTGTATCAGTGATGACATTGTGTACACATTGTAAACTGTGTTTCCTGTCTTACTCCCACAGGTTCTGGTGCTGCTCTGGTGTTGTGCAGCAGGGAACCTGAATCAGCTGCTGTGGATAGTGATAATGATGATACCTGTGTAATGGCACAGGGAGGTGTGCCAGGGTCCGTCATTGGTCAGCCAATTGACAGTACACAGCTGTCGACCCCATCAATGCGCACAGTCATCCTGCCAATACATCCTTTGTCACCAATGTCCCTAGGTGATGGACAGGATACAGTGGGCATTGACCAGGGTATGGTATCGGTGGCACATGCATCCCCACACAGCAGCCATGGCCAGGGTCCTGACATGGTACCACACAGGCAGACGTCCAGGGGTTCTTGTGGGAGCATCCGCGGGCATACCGCCCCTGTCAGACGTGCCCACAGAGGTCTTTCAACTTCAGCTATGTTTCGGGCTGTAATGCAGGCACAGTCACGTATGGAACGGTACACCAGACAGGGTATGAGGGAGCTGAGAGCATGTCGCACAGCTATGAGTGACAGTATGCGTGATGTTGCGGCTGCCATCCGTAACTTCACCGAGGTCATTGACAGACGTTGGGGGGGGGCATTAGATCTGTTCCACAACTACATGTCCATGAGCCAGGGCAATGGTGGACGGTTGAGGCGTTGACATGGCCGTATGCCAGCAACAGCAGCAGCTGGCAGCCGTCGCGGATGACAACAGGCCCGCGGCCGCTCCCATAGTGCCAGCAGCAGCCCCAGCAATGATGGGTCTGTGCTGTCATCAGACCGCCCCAGGAGACCAAGTGCACGTGGCTCTGGACAGTCCCAACAGGGACCTGTCTCCAGTCACCAACCACCTGCTTCTGATGACAGTACCCAGTCTGGCTTAGTACCTGATACGGTCCGTAGCACCCCTGCCAGGCACAGGTACCGTGTCTGTGGCCACAGACAGTGATCTGTATGACCTGGCAGGTACAGTCTGTGGCTGTCCACAAACACCTGTATATGGCAGCCATGAGGTGGGACTGTGTGCATGCATACACACATGCAAATTGATAACACCTAGGGCTACCGCATACACGCACACACTGCATCAACATTGCCCCATCTTGTACTGCTTTCCCTCACCAACACACACACACAGACATGTCAATTGGTTGTATCAGTGGCAGACTCAGGCATAGCAAGTGCACACCCTGTGCATATGATGAAACTGTGCCACCTCCTGCAATCTGTAACATCGGTGTAGGAACAGGTTAACATGGTGCTGATGCACAGGGTGACTACATAGAAGTGTTGTAATAGTATAATGTTGACAACAGTACAGTGTAATGATATCATTGTGGGTATATCCCAGCATGCCTGATGCAGTTACAGTATGAATGTCATTGTATTGTTTTGTACACCCATAGTAATTACCATAGTGTACTGTCTGCACATCTTTGCATACTGGTGGTGAGGCTATCAAGAGATGGCCACCTACATAGGTAGCACAGGGGATATGAAAATGTACATATTGATACTCAATGATGGTCATGTCAACTGCGAGTTGCATGCTGTCCACACTCGACTCTGCAATGAGGATGTTTGAGGATGTTGATATCTGTGCAGTAATACACAACAGGTTCAAGACTCACAAGAGCACACTAGCACTACAAGGTCACACCTCATGCCATGCATGACAGCCCCAAAACACAGAACTAACTATGACAGGAGGGAGAGTCTCCATACATGTCAAGGATACTGCGGTGCCAGGACAGGTAGCATACATCATACTAAGTCTGGAACTGCTAAGTGAGGGCTCAGTGTCTGTTATTTGAAATGTGTATTACTACAGGTATGAGCACTTGGGTATCAGGCCAGTTATTCAACATTACGAAGGTACATGGTCTATACACTTGTGGGGGGGGGGGGGCTGGACCCAGCCCGTCTGACCTGTGAATGTCTGGGTACAGGCTTATAGTGCCTGCATATATGCACTGTTACCTACTGGAAGTCGTACACCTTGTTTGTTGTAGCATAGTCTACATACAGGCCTGCTGACTGTAGCTTTGTTTGTATGCATGTTTGCTTGTTATGTTCCTGAAACACTGATTCCACCTGCAGTGCAGATTTACAGTGCCTCTGTGGATCCCTAGTGACATATGTATTGCTTACTGTACTGATGTCCATGTCTCACTTGACAGAATGTCACTGTTTGTCCTGTTTGCATGTAGGTTGCCTGTAACACATTGCATATGACTTACCTCGCATTTACTCAAGACAGCATTCATATATGCCAGCACTAACAAATCAGGAGCACTACACCCTCACATACTCACCTTGAGTACCTTGTTCCCCATTGGCCCTATGTGTCGTTAATTAGTATGGGATTCACAATGCTATGGTAACATGTGCAAAGGTCACCTGTCAATCTACTCTCTGGTCCAGTTGGTGAATCTGTGAGTCATGTGGCAATGTTACAGCTGCCTCATGTACACAGACAACCCTCTCCCCTTCCCATACACTTACAACACATGTGAGAGATGCAACCACATAGCCAAACTGGGGGCTAAGCTGTCTTAACTCAGTACTGGCATACCCTGTCAGGTGGAGTGGGATACTACAGTGAATACAGTACCAGTCTCACATAGACCTGCCACGACCGCAATCCAAACAAAGAAACACATAGGTACATTCTTGGACTCTCAGAATAGCATCCTGCCTGAGCAGCTGACACCTGCAAAGCAGACACACAAGCAAACGTTAAGCCAGAGTAGAGCACATGCAACACATAGCTCACAAAGCCTGTGTGCCAAACAGTCACAGGCCATACGGCTTGACAACACACCTGCTACAGTTGTAATAGGTACCTCTATTGTCAGGTACACTGAGGTCCTGCTCACCAGGCTGAACAAGGTGAAGATCACGCTGAGATGCCTGTCAGGCACTATGATCCACCACATAACACAAGCATACAGCTCACTCCAAGGCATGTAGAAATATGACTCAGTCATTGTCTGTGCCAGTGTGTATGACCTGTGATGCACCTCCCTGGACTACATGTTAGGGGACATAGAGGGGCTCTCTGAGCTTGTGGCACAGGCTGGTATGACCCTGACCTTGAGTAGCATCTTACCCTCACCAAGAATGCTGCCACAATATGTAGACAGGATGATCAGTTTCTACAATTACCGTATGTTTCGGTGACATTCAAAGGGGATCCAATGCCTGTCAGCGTGGGATTACATAGGTTCATAGGTTCATACTAGGCTATCTGCCCTAGGGCATTTATACCTGCTACGGCTTGTTAAACTTGATTTCTGTATTAGTAGCTGTATTTAGAGCACAACCAAAAGCTGTTTGCTGAATTTCCTGTTTGCACTTAATTTTAAATCGTTTTTTTCTTAAAACTTGCATATTTTCTGTCCTTGACCTAGCACTCTTGTGTGGGGTCATTTACTGCACTGTTATAACTTGATATTACTTGTGAACCTCTGCTATCTCTGTAAACACAAAAACAAAAAAAAATCTTGCTTTTTTCCCACTTTTCTGAGAGTTAAAAAAGTTCAGTTGCAGGCTTGCTGTTCCTGAACTGTTTGAAAGTTTCTGTGAGGCCATTTTTGCTTGGGCTGAAGGAGGGTCTCTGTGTTCATCAGTGGCAGTGACTAACATTGAGCAGCTTCCCTGCCCCCCGGAGAGGTGGTTACTGACTTGAAACTGTAGTTTTATTGGCCACTAGGGGTCATTTCCATAACTCCTTCATTTGTCCTCAGAGGAGTGGTTTGGGGCAGTGACTTGTGGTTTGTTGGCCATTTTGGGTCGTTTCCTGTCTTTTCCAGCCCCCTGCTATAAAGCACGCTTTAGCGCGATTTAGCCCGATTTAGCCCGATTTAGCGCGGAGTTGCCACTGTTGCACACTAGGGCAGCTCCGGTTAAGCAGGTTTAAACTATTCGGGCTACCTAAAGTCCACTCTTCAAATTTTCCCTTAAAACTACCTTCCTCGAACTATACTACTGATCTAATCAGCGTATCCTATAATTAAAAAGATCATCTCTACTTGACTCCAAGTAGACTATTCTCTATCTGTTAAACGTAGCACTTGCTCCTACAGTACTTATTACCTTGATACGGCACTCTTGTCTTAGATAGTACCCCAAAAAGGCAACCCCCCCATTTCTCGGTCACCCACGTCCCGGAATCTTTTTAAAGTTTTTTGTCTATTCCTTCTAGCATGTCGAGGGATCAGTTGCTAGTGTCCTCTCCTGCTCAGCTGGTGAACCTGGGAATATTGAGGCAATGTTACAATTGCCTCATGTACACAGACAACCCTCTCCTCCTCCCACAAAACACAAATACATGCGAGAGATGCAACTATATGGCCAAACTGGAGGCTGAGCTCTCTCAACATAGGACTGGCAAGACCAGTCAGGAGGAGAAGGTTACCACACACACTATAGACCCAGTCTCACATATTACCATTACAACCTCAAATCATACACATAAACACACAAAGACATACTCGGAGGCTCTGATCAAAAATCTACCAAAACAGCAGAGGCCACCAAAGCAGACACCCAAACAACCACCACCTCAGAACACAACACCTGCAACACATAGACCTCACAGTCAGAGTGTCAAACAGTCACAGCCCTTAAGGCCAAACACAATGCCAGACACACTAGTCATTGGTGACTCCATAGTCAGACACACTGACGTCCCGCTCACCAGACTGAGTAAGGAGAAGGTCACAGTAAGCTGCCTGTCGGGCGCTAGAATCCGCCACATAACGCAAGCACTCAGGTCTCTCAACAGCAGGTACAAATATGACTCAGTCATTGTCCACGCTGGTGTAAACGACCTGAGACGTACCTCCTTGGACTACATGAAAAGAGACATTGAGGAGCTCTCTGATTATGTAGCCCAGACAGGTATGACCCTGACCTTGAGCAGTATCCTACCTTCACCAAGAAAGATGCCACAATACAGAGATAAGATGATCAGCTTTAACAATTGGCTTAAACACTGGTGTCATTCAAAGGGGATCCAGTGTCTGTCTGCCTGGGATGACATGCTGGACAAGCCACGCTGCTTCGAGGGACGGCTTGCACCTGTCACCCTGGGATTCGGATATTGGCAAAGGCTCTTGCCACCCCATAGTGCCTTTTTAGGCAAGGCTCAAATTCTAAACCTACCACCCTAGAACACAAAAAGGAAAAAAACTAAGGGTAATGCTGCTCAATGCCAGAAGTCTAAATCTCAAAATGCACGACTCGAGGCCCTTCTCAGTATGGAGAACATCGATGTCTGTGCTGTGACAGAAACCTGGTTCAAGGCTCCTGAGAGCACCCCAGCGCTATCAGGTTTTACCTCATATCATGCGTTCCGCCCCAAAATCTGGACAATACCAAGAAAGGAGGGGTATCCATATTCATCAAGGACACCCACACCTCAAGACTGGTGGCAACGCACGATGCATCGGAGACCATCCAGGTGCAATTAACCATAGGCAAGACTGCTCTGCAAATTGTAGCATGTTACAGGCCACCCTCACAAACTCAGGAACCTCACATGGCCTTCCTGAAAACACTAGAGGGATAAATGTATCACCAAACACCATCATACTAGGTGACTTCAATTACCCTAATATAGACTGGGAACACTACTCAAGCCCAAACACCCTATCCCAAAAGTTCCTGGAATTCATAAACTCAAATGCCATGGAACAACTAGTCACCATCCCCACAAGAGGAGATAACATACTTGATCTCATCATCACGAACATGGGAGCACAATGTTCAACACCGGAGGTGTACCCCTCACTGGTGAGATCAGACCACAAACTAATCTCGCTGGAGGTCCTTATCCCACCCCACCTGAAATAAAAAGACCACAGTAAAGAACTTCTCAAAAGCCGACTTCACACTTCTAAAGACTAGTGTGGTCTCCTTTAAGGCCCCGAGCGGCGGAAAACAGTACTCAAGCCGCTGAATCACTTACAAATGCCTTCTACCAGCACCTGCAGGACTGCATGGATAAGGCAATCCCAAGCAAAACAAAGACTCTTTGTACCAAAGGCAAGCGTCCAGTCTGGTGGACCCCAGCCATAAACAAACTCTACAACAAAAGGAGGAAGCTACTACAAGATAGAGCAAAATCCTTAAAAGGTAAGACACCCTTGATCACTATAAGTAAAATCTAAGAGCTCTCATAAAATCATCCAAAGCAAATTTCGAGAGAAAATAGCTAAAGACTCAAAAGACAATCATAAGGCCTTCTTTAGCTATGTTAGAAACCTGGGAGGAAACTCCCAGATATGCTCAGAGCTAGTTCAAAATGATGTGAAGATTACTGATCCTACAGACATTGCCAACATACTGGCTGACAGGTTCAGTGCAAACTTCTCCCCTCCCCAAAAGGAGAGATATCTATACCAAACGATTGCAGCCCCCAAACATCTCCAGCCCAAGTGAGAACTGCTCTCTCCAAAGCAAAAAACACAGCATCCATGGGACCTGATGGTGTCCCCGGCTGTGTGCTCCATGAAATCAATGAGGAATTAAACCCACAGCTAGGACAGCTGTTTAATCAAAGTCTTACCTCTGGATACGTACCCAGGGAGTGGCGCACTGCAACTGTGGTACCACTTCACAAAGGCGGTGCCTCCACGGACCCTGGAAATTACCGGCCCATTAGCTTGACAAGCCTTATCTGCAAAGCCATGGAGAGGATCATAATGGACCTCATAAATAAAGACATAGGGAATTTGCAGACTTTGGATCCAACCCAGTTTGGCTTTGTCAAAGGCAGATCATGCCTTTTAAACTTGGTTGACTTTTTCGAAACAGTCACCAAAGCCATTGATGAGGGAAAGGCAGTCCATACAGCCTACCTCGATCTGGCTAAGGCCTTCGATACAATACCCCATTCGGTATCATTGAAAAACTCATCAGCTTAAATGTCAACCCATACATCACAAGATGGGTTGCAAACTGGCTGAGTGACAGAACCCACAGGGTCAGAGCTGCTGGCGCCATGTCAGACTCAAAGCCTGTCACAAGTGGTGTCCCACAGGGCTCAGTCCTGGGCCCACTCTTGTTTGGCATCTACTTTTCCAAGTACAAGCAAACACAGGAGGGTTATGGCTGACAAAGTTTGCAGATGACTGCAAACTGGGCGCCATAGTAGAAAACACATCTGACACAGATATCCTTCAGAAGGGTCTCACAGAAACAGATAACTGGTGCCAGAGCCACGGCCTAAAGTTAAATGCCAAAAATGCATAGTCATACCCTTCGGGAAAAACAAGGTTACCCTAGCTACCAAATAGGTGGCAATCCACTGAGCACAGAAGAAGTTATCAGGGACCTGGGGACCCAGGTTGATAGTAGTCTGTCATTCGACACCCATGTAGCTAAAGTAGTTAGGAAGACCTTCTACATTGCCCACCTTATCATGAAGGGATTCTCATCTAGATCAAGGGAGGTCATAGTCTCCCTTTACTCATCACTCATCAGACCAATGATTGAGTACAATGCCCCATTCGAATGTATCTGACCCGACACTTGCAGCAGCTGGAGAGGCCACAAAGTTCCTCACCAAAAGGATAAAGGGTCTCAAAAATCTGTCCTATGCTGCCCGACTGAAGAACTCCAGCTCTATTCAGTCGCTATCGCTTGCTCAGAGGTGACCTTTGCCTAACATACAAGGCCATGTCAAACCCAGATTTGATGAATATGCTTCACCTCAAAAATCTAGATCCATCAGAGCCACAAGGCGGAGACTTAAACCTTGACACGGCTATTAATAGGACGTGCTGGAGGGATAGATTCATCACCCAAAGACTCCCTATGCTGTGGAACAAAATCCCGGTACATGTGAGGCAGAGCACCTCGCTGGCCTTGTTCAAGAGAAATCTTGACCAATGGATGGGAGATCGCAGATATACCCCAGGGATTACCTCAGTGTCACTGCTCGACAGAGGCACAGCAAAATAATGGGTATAGTTCCCCATACTAAAGGGGTGGCGTAAGCCACAAAACGATGGGCTAGGCTTGTAAATGCCCTCAGGCAGATAGCCTAGTATGAACCTATGAACCTATGAACCTATAAGCCTAGCCAGAGTGTGTTTGGCTTTCGCCACCCATTTTAAATTAATTTTGCTATGCCTTTTTTTGAGGTTAGTATACTGTGCCTCTGTCTAACAGTGACACAGAAGTGATAGCCGGGGTAAACCTACGATCTCACATCCACTCATCAAGATTCCTCTTGAAGAGAGTCAATGTGGGACTCTGCCTAACCTGGACTGGGATTTTATTCCAGAGTGAAGGGAGCCTCTGGGTTATGAATCTGTCCCTCCAGCATGTCCTATTTATTTCAGTGCTGAGGTTCAAGTCTCTCGAGCGCGTAGCTCGATGGGATTTGGATTTTCTGAGGTGCAGCATGTCCATTAATTCCGGGTTGGACATGGCTTTATACATCAGGCACAGATCGCCTCTGAGCAGGCGGTATGCCACTGAGTAGAGCTGGAGCTTTTTGATTATTTACTGCTTAGCGACTGCATTTTAGCCTGTTTATACAGCTCTGCATTCTATTTAAACTGTTTTTGTGTTGATTAACTGTTTTGCACTTTTAAAAAGTTAGTTGTTGCTTAAGTTTACCTGTAGGCTAACACACTCAAGTGCGCTAGCCGCTTAAAAGCATTTACTGTCTGTTTCTCCTCTGTTTTCTGCAAAAAAAAAAAAAAAAAAATCTTGTTTTCCCGCCTTACTGAACTAGAATAGTCCAGTCTTCAGAGTTTGCTGATCTCTGGGCTTTGTCTTGGTTCCTGTGCTATTCCATATCCTTATTTGGATAAAAGGAAGCGTCTTTGTTCACCAGTGGGAGTGGGGATCACTGAGCAGCCTGTTTGTCCCTAGAGGAGTGGTTCCAGCCAGAAACTTGTAGTCTACTGGCCATTTTGGGTCAATTCCTAGCTCTTTTCAGCCCCCTGTAATAAAGCCCGCTTTAGCGCTTTTTCGCTTGTATTCAACTCAGCACAGCTCCTCGTGGTGTCCAGAGTTCTACAAGCAGCAGAGAGCAAAAGAGTGACTTTTTCCTGATTTAAGTATTTTTTCTGGCTTTTTGATTATTTACTGCTTAGCGACTGCATTTTCGCCTGTTTATACAGCTCTGCATTCTATTTAAACTGTTTTTGTGTTGATTAACTGTTTTGCACTTTTAAAAAGTTATTTGTTGCTTAATTTTACCTGTAGGCTAACACACTCAAGTGCGCTAGCCATTTAAAAGCATTTATAGCATTTACTGTCTGTTTTTCCTCTGTTTTCTGCAAAAAAAAAAAAAAAAAATCTTGTTTTCCCGCCTTACTGAACTAGAATAGTCCAGTCTTCAGAGTTTGCTGATCTCTGGGCTTTGGCTTGGTTCCTGTGCTATTCCATATCCTTATTTGGATAAAGGGAACCTTCTTTGTTCACCAGTGGGAGTGGGGAGCACTGAGCAGCCTATTTGTCCCTAGACAGTGGTTCCAGCCAGAAACTTGTAGTCTATTGGCCATTTTGGGTCAATTCCTAGGTCTTTTCAACCCCCTGCTATAAAGCCCGCTTTAGCGCGCTTTTGCGTGATTTAGCTCGGAGTTGCCCATAGAGCACCATCGGGCAGCGCCGGTTAAACAAGGTTAAACTATTTCTGGCTCCGTAAAGTCTGCTCTTCAATTTTTCCCTTAGAACTTCTCTACTTGCAATCTAAACAATCTATTCTCTATCTCAATAGCTCAGCACTTGCTCCTAAAGCATTTTTATATAGGTAAAGTACTTGTATACTAAACAAAGTACTACATTAGCCTAGAATCCCCTTGAGTACCCATTTCCCTATAGGTCCCTTCTGACTCAGTTACACAGCAAAC
This sequence comes from Protopterus annectens, assembly GCF_019279795.1. Lineage (NCBI taxonomy): Eukaryota > Metazoa > Chordata > Ceratodontiformes > Protopteridae > Protopterus > Protopterus annectens. Next base: position 339,463,593 of record NC_056742.1, on the reverse strand, counting down.
TTTTTCACTTTTTCTAGCATGTCGAAGGGTCAGTTGCTAGCGTCCTCTCCTGTTCAGCTGGTGAATCTGGGCATCTTGAGGCAATGTTACAATTGCCTCATGTACACAGACAACCCACTCCTTCTCCCAGAAAACACAAATACATGTGAGAGATGCAACTATATAGCCATACTGGAGGCTGAGCTCTCTCAACTCAGGACTGGCAAGACCAGACAGGAGGAGAAGGAAACCACGCACACCACAAACCCAGTTTCACATAGAACTATCACAACTGCAAAACAAACACATAAACACACAAAGACATACTCGGAGGCACTGATCAAAAATCTACCAAAACTACAGAGGCCTCCAAAGCAGACACCCAAGCAACTGCCACCTCAAGACATAAGACATGCAACACATAGTTCTCAAAGTCAGTGTGCTAAACAGTCACAGCCCTTAAGGCCAAACACAATGCCAGACACACTTGTTATAGGTGATTCCATAGTCAGACACACTGGCGTCCCACTCACCAGACTGAACAAGGAAAAGATCACAGTTAGCTGCCTGTCAGGCGCTAGAATCCGCCACATAACACAAGCACTCAGGTCACTCCACAGCAAGTACAAGTATGACTCAGTCATTGTCCATGCCGGTGTGAGCGACCTGAGACGTACCTCCCAGGACTACATGAAAAGAGACATAGAGGAGCTCTCAGATTATGTAGCCCAGGCGGGTATCACCCTGACCTTGAGCAGTATCCTACGCTCACCAAGAATGATGCCACAATACAGAGACAAAATGATCAGCTTTAATAATTGGCTTAATTACTGGTGTCATTCTAAGGGGATCAATGTCTGTCTGCCTGGGATGACATGCTTGACAAGCCACGCTGCCGCAAGGGCGGCTTGCACCTGTCACCCTGGGCTTCGGATATTGGCAAAGGCTCTTGCCACCCCATAGTGCCTTTTTAGGCAAGGCTCAAATGATAAACCTACCGCCCTAGAAAACAAAAATGGAGAAAAACTAAGGGTAATACTGCTCAATGCCAGAAGTCTAAACCTCAAGATGCACGCCCTCGAAGCCCTCCTCAGTATGGAGAACATCGATGTTTGTGCTGTGACTGAAACCTGGTTCAAGGCTCCTGAGAGCACCCCAGCACTATCAGGTTATACCTCATATCATGCGTTCCGGCCCAAAATCGGACCGAACCACAAAAAGAGGGCGAGTATCCATATTCATAAAGGATACCCACACCTCCAGGTTAGTGGCAACGCAAGAAGCATCGGAGACCATCCAGGTGCAATTAACCATAGGTAAAACTGCCCTACAGTTTGTAACATGCTACAGACCACCTTCTCAAACTCAGGAAACCCACACAGCCTTCCTGAAGACACTGGAGAGTATAAATGTCTCTCCAAACACCATCATATTGGGTGACTTCAACTACCCAAACATAGACTGGGAACATTACTCAATCCCCAACACCCTAGCCCAAAGGTTCCTTGAGTTCATAAACTCAAATGCTATGGAACAACTAGTCACCATTCCCACAAGAGGAGAAAATATACTAGACCTGATCATCACAAACATGGGGACAAAATGCTCCACACGAAGTATATCCCTCATTGGTGAGATCAGACCATAAATTAATCTCACTGGAGATCCACATCCCGCCCCACCCCAGCAAAAAAGACCACAGTAAAGAACTTCTCAAAAGCAAACTTCACACTTCTTAAGACTGGAGTGGTATCCTTCAAGGCCCCCGAGCCAGTGGAAACCACAACCCACGCTGCTGAAACCCTTACAAATGCCTTCTACGAGCACCTCCAGGAATGTATGGATCAAGCAATCCCTAATAAAATCAAGACCCTTTCCACCAAAGGCAGGCGCCCGGTCTGGTGGACTCCAGCCATAAACAAACTCTACAACAAGAGGAGAAAGCTACTACATGACAGAGCAAAATCCCTAAATGGGAAGGTATCTCTGATCAATACTAGCAAAAAACTACAATCACTCATAAAATCCTCCAAGGCCAACTTTGAGAGAAAAATCGCTAATGACACAAAAGACAATCATAAAGCCTTCTTTAGCTATGTTAGAAACCTGGGTGGAAACTCCCAGATATGCTCAGAATTAGTCCAAAATGATAAAAAAATCACTGAACCCACAGACATTGCCAACATACTGGCAGACAGGTTCAGTGCAAATTTCTCCCCTCCCCCTCCCCAAAAGGAGAAATATCTATCCCACCAGAGTCTAGCCTCCCAAACATCTCAGATGCCCAGGTGAGAGCTGCTCTCTCTAAAGCAAAAAACACAGCATCAATGGGACAGGACGGTGTCCCCGGCTGTGTGCTACACGAACTCAATGAGGAACTAAACCCACACATAAGACTGCTGTTTAATCTTAGCCTTACTACAGGATATGTACCCAAAGAATGGCGTACGGCAACTGTGGTCCCACTCCACAAAGGCGGTGCTTCTACGGACCCTGGAAATTACCGCCCCATAAGCTTGACGAGCCTTGTCTGCAAAGCTATGGAGAGGATCATAATGGAACTCATAAATAAAGACATTGGGGACCTACAGACACTGGATCCTACCCAATTTGGCTTTGTCAAGGGCAGATCCTGCCTCTTGAACTTGGTCGACTTTTTCGAAACAGTCACTAAGGCCATTGATGAGGGTAAGGCAGTTCACACAGCCTACCTTGACCTAGCAAAGCGTTGACACAATACCCCACTCGGGCATCATAGAAAAGCTCACCAGCTTAGATGTAAACCCATATGTCACAAGATGGGTTGCAAACTGGCTCAAGGACAGAACACACAGGGTTAGAGTTGCTGGTGCCATGTCAGACTCTAAGCCGGTCACGAGCGGTGTCCCACAGGGCTCAGTCCTGGGCCCCCTCTTGTTCGGCATTTATTTTTCTGAAGTGCAGGCAAACATAGGGGGATTGTGGCTGACAAAATTTGCAGATGACTGCAAACTGGGCACCATAATTGACACTCCATCAGACACAGACATCCTTCGGAAAGGTCTCATAGAAATGGATAACTGGTGCCAGAGCCATGGCCTTAAGCTAAATGCCAAAAAATGTATAGTCATACCCTTTGGGAAAAACAAGGTAACCCCTAATTACCACATAGGTGGTAATCCATTAAACACGGAAGAAGTTATCAGGGACCTGGGGACCCAAGTTGACAGTAACCTCTCTTTTGACACTCACATTGCCAAAGTGGTTAGGAAGACCTTCTACATTGCCCACCTGATCATGAAGGGATTCACATCCAGATCAGGAGAGGTCATTGTACCCCTGTACTCTTCACTTATCAGACCAATGATTGAGTACAACGCCCCATTCGAATGTACCTTACCCGACACCTGCAGCAGTTGGAAAGACCCCAAAAGTTCCTCACCAAAAGGATAAAGGGGCTCAAACATATGTCATATGATGCCCGACTGAAGAAACTCCAGCTCTATTCAGTCGCATACCGTCTGCTCAGAGGTGATCTGTGCCTGACATACAAGGCCATGTCCAACCCAGAATTAATGGACATGCTCCACCTCAAAAATCCAAATCCACCAGAGCCACGAGAGCAAGAGACTTAAACCTCAACACGGATATAAATAGGACATGCTGGAGGGACAGATTCATCACCCAGAGACTCCCTACACTATGGAACAGAATCCCAGTCCATGTGAGGCAGAGCCCCTCACTGACTCTGTTCAAGAGAAATCTTGACAAGTGGATGGGTGATCGTAGGTTTACCCCGGGAATCATCTCTGTATCACTGCTGGACAGAGGCACAGCAAACTAATGGGTATAGTATTCTCATCCTAAGGGGTGGTGAAAGCCACACACACTCTGGCTAGGCTTATAAATGCCCTAGGGCAGATAGCCTAGTATGAACCTATGAACCTATGGAGTTTCTTTAACCGGGCAGCATATGGCATCTGTTTGAGCCCTTTGATCCTCTTGGTGAGGTACTTTTGGGGTCTTTCCAGTTGCTGCAGGTGTCTGGTAAGGTACATCCCAAAAGGGGCATTGTACTCAATTATGGGCCTGATGAGGGATGAGTAAAGAGGTACAATGACCTCCCCTGATCTAGATGTGAATCCCTTCATGATTAGGTGGGCTATATAAAATGTTTTTCTAACCACTTTGGCCACGTGGTTGTCAAATGAGAGATTGCTATCAACTTGGGTCCCCAGGTCCCTATTGACTTCTTCTGTACTTAATGGATTACCACCTATGTGGTAATTTGTGGGCACTTTGTTTTGCCAAAGGGGATGACTATACACTTTTGGCGTTTAGCTTGAGGCCATGGCTCCGGCACCAGTTGTCTGTTTCTATGAGGCCCTTTGGAGGATGCTTGTGTCGGCTGGAGAGTTGATTATGGCCCAGTTTGCAGTCATCTGCGAACTTGGTCAGCCACAGTCCTTCCATGTTGGCCTGTACCGAAATATATACCGAACAAGAGAGGTCCCAGGACTGAGCCTTGTGGGATGCCACTTGTAACTGGTTTGGAGTCTGACATGGCTCCAGCAATTCTAACCATGTGGGTTCTGTCCTTGAGCCAGTTTGCAACCCATCTAGTGACATAGGGGTTTATATTTAAGCTGGTGAGCTTATCTATAATGCCCGAGTGGGTATTGTATCGAAGGCTTTTGGAGGTCCAGGTAGGCTGTGTGGACCACCTTCCCCTCGTCAATGGCCTTGGTGACTGTTTCAAAGAAATCAACCAGGTTTAAGAGGCAGGATCTGCCCTTAACAAAGCCAAACTGGGCAGGATCCAGTGTCTGTAGGTCCCCAATATCTTTATTTATGAGGTCCATGATGATCCTTTCCATAGCTTTGCAGAGCAAGCTAGTCAGGCTTATGGGGCGATAGTTTCCAGGATCCATTGAGGCACCACCTTTGTGGAGAGGGACCACTGTTGCTGTACACCACTCTTTGGGTACATATCCTGTAGTAAGGCTAAGATTGAACAGTAGTTTTATGTTTGGGTTTAGCTCTTCTTGGAGTTCATGTAGGACGCAGCCTGGGACACCATCTGGTCCCATTGATGCTGTGTGTTTTGGATTGGAGAGGGTGGCTCTTCCCTGAGCATCTGAGATGTCAGGGGGGCAGCACACTGTTGGGATAGATATTTGCCCTTTGGTGGGGAGAGGGAGAAGTTTGCACTGAACCTGTCAGCTAGGATGTTGGCAATGTCTGTGGGCTCGGTGTATTTTACTGTCATTTTGGACTAATTCTGAGCATATCTGGGAATTCCCACCCAGGTTCCTAACATAACTAAAGAAAGCCTTGTGATTATCCTTAGTGTCCTGTGCAATTTTTCTCTCGAAGCTGGCCTTAGACAATTTTATGAGTGCCCGTAGTTTTTTGCTAATACTGATCAGAGATGCCTTCCCTTTTTGGGATTTTGCTCTATCATGTAGTAGCTTCCTCCTTCTCTTGTATAGTTTGTTTATGGCTGGGGTCCACCAGACAGGACGTCTGCCTTTGGAGGATTGGGATTGCATGATCCATGCATTCCTGAAGGTGTTCATAGAATGCGTTTATAAAGGATTCTGCGGTCTGGGCCGTATTTTCCACAGGCCCGGGGGCTTTGAAGGATTTCGCCTCAGTTTTGAGGTGTGTGAAATTTGCTTTAGAGAAGTTTTTCACTGTGGTTTTCTGGGCAGGGGGTGGGGTTGGGATGTGAATATCCAGTGAGATTAGTTTATGGTCTGATCTTACCAGTGAGGGATACACTTCTGGTCTGGAGCATAGTGTCCCCATGTTGGTGATGATCAGGTCCAGTATGTTTCCCCTCTTGTGGGAGTGGTAACAAGTTGTTCCATAGCATTTGAGTTTATAAATTCTAGGAACCTTTGGGCTAGGGTGTTGGAGCTAGAGTAATGCTCCCAGTCTATGTTTGGGTAGTTGAAGTCGCCCAATATAATAGTGTTTAGAGACCTTCATATTTTCCAGTATTCTCAGGAAGGCCAAGTGGGGTTCCTGTGTTTGGGAGGGTGGTCTGTAGCAGGCTATAAACTGGAAGGCAGTTTTACCCACAGTTAGTTGCACATGGATAGTCTCTGATGCTTCGCTGTGCCACCAACCTGGAGGTGTGGGTATCTTTGACAATATTGATACTCCCTCCTTTGTGGTTCGGTCCAAGTTTTGGGGCAAAGCATGGTATGAGGTATAACCTGGTAGTGCTGGGGTGCTCTCGAGCCTTGAACCATGTTTCTGTTACTGCACAGATATCGATGTTCTCCATGCTAAGGAGAGTTTTGAGTGCGTGCATCTTGAGGTTTAGACTTCTGGCGTTGAGTAGCATTACTCTTAGTTTCTTATCCCTTGTGATACCTATGGAGGTGGGTTTGTCTTTTGAGCCTTGACTAAAAAGGCACTATGGGGGTAGCAAGAGCCTTTGCCAATATCCAAAAGCCCAGGGGTGACAGGTGCAAGCCGTCCCTAGTGAAGCATCATGGCTTGTCGAGCATGTCATCCCAGGCTGACAGGCATTGGATCCCCTTTGAATGACACCAACACTTAAGCCAATTGTTGAAATTGATCATCTTGTCTTCATATTGTGGCATCATTCTTGGTGAGGGTAAGATGCTACTCAAGGTCAGGGTCTACATGCTCATAGAGCTCCTCTATGTCTCTTTTCATGTAGTCCAGGGAGGTACGTCTCAGGTCATTCACACCAGCATGGACAATGACTGAGTCATATTTGTACTTGCCTTGGAGTGACCTGAGTGCTTGTGTTATGTGGCGGATCCTAGCGCCCGACAGGCAGCTCACTGTGACCTTCTCCTTGTTCAGCCTGGTGAGCGGGACGTCAGTGTGCCTGACGATAGAGTCACCTATTACAAGTGTATCAGGTGTGTTGTTTAGCCTTAAGGGCTGTGACTGTTTGGCACACTAACTTTGTGAGCTATGTGTTGCACGTGTTTTGTTTTGGGGTAGCAGTTGCTTGGGTGTCTGCTTTGGAGGTCTCTGCTGCTTAGGCAGATTTTTATTTAGAGCCTCCGGTATGTTTTGTGTGTTTATGTGTTTGGTTTGTTGTCGTGGTAGGTCTATGTGAGACTGGAATTGTAGTGAGTGTGGTTTCCTTCTCCTCCTGACTGGTTACGCCAGTACTGAGCTGAGAGAGCTTAGCCTCCAGTTTGGCTATATGGCTGCATCTCTCACATGTGTTGGAATTTGTTGGGAGGAAGAGAGGGTTGTCTGTGTACATGAGGCAGTTGTAACATTGCCTCAAGATTCCCAGATTCACCAGCTGGACCAGAGAGGAGATTGACAACTGACCTTTGGACATGCTAGAATAGTATTGGGAATTCCTTTATAATTGAAAAAAGGGCCAATGGGGAACAAGGTACTCAAGGGGAGTTTGTGAGGGTGTAGTGCTTTTAATTTTTTAGAGCTGACTTATATAATTGCTTTAGTGAGCAAGTGCCAGGTAACTTAAATGCAATGTGTTACAGGTAACTTAAATGCAAAAACGACAAACAGTAACTTTCTTTCAAGTGAAACAAGGAAATAAGTACAGTAAGCAATGCAGATATCACTAGGGATCCACAGAAGTGCTAAAAGTCCGCGTTTTAGGTGGAGTTAGCGTTTCAGGTAAATAAACAAACAACAAGCATACAAATAAAGCTAGATTCAGCAGGCCTGGATCTAGTCTATGCTACAGCAAACAAAGTGTACCAATTTCAGTAAGAAACAGTTAGAATATGCAGGCACTATAAGCCTTTAACCAGAAATTCCCTGCTCAGAAGGGCAGAGTCCAGCCTCTCCTCCCACAAGAGTGCAGACCGCAATCCTTCTTAACGTAAAATAACTGGCCTAAAGCCCAAGTGCTTAAACAAGAACTAATACACTTTTACAATAACAGCCAAGCCACATTGCTTTGCTAGGGACAGCTTGCACCTGTCACCCATGGACCGTTGTATATTGGCAGAGGCTCTTGCTACACACATACTGCCTTTGTATGCAAGGCTAACATTACATAGCCACCTACACAGGTATCACACGGGATAGGACACTAATAGTAATGCTACTCAACAGCAGCAGTGTAAACCTCAAGATGCATGCAGTGGAAACTGTCCTTAGCATGGGGTACAGCAATATCCATGCAGTAACAGACTCCTGGTACAAGGCTCCCAGGTGCACACCATCACTGCCTGGTCATACCTCATACCATGCTTGTCGTCCCCTACACATACACCAAACCAGAAGAGGGGGGATGTATCCAAAGGCACCTCAGATACACACACCCCCAGGTTGGTGGCACAGCACAAAGCATCAGAGCCTATCCATGTGCAACTAACAGTGGGTTAGACTGCCTTCAGGTTCATAGCCTGGCACACACCACCCTCCCATACCCAGGAAACCCACTTGGCCTTCATGTCAACACTGGGAATATGACGGTCTCTACAAACACCATTATATGGGTGGACTGCAACTACCCAAACATAGAGTGTGAGAATTACTCTAGCTCCAAGACCCTATCTGAAGGGTTCCTAGCATTCATTCCCTGCATTGCTATGGAGCAACTTGTTACCACTCCCACAAGAGGTGAAAACATGCTGCACCTGTTCATCACCAACATGTGGACTATATGCTCCAGACCAGTCGTGTATCCCTCGCTGGTGGGATGACACCATCTACAACTCACACTGTATATTCACATACCACATGCAGCCCTTGCACAGAACACCACAGTCATACAGTTGTCTAATGCATATTCTATGTATTCACATGAGGCAGGCTTCGGACATGGGAACTATTGAAGTTCACAGGTACATATGTGTAGGTGGCACACACATACATCATGTGTGCATTGACATTACTGATATAATATATGTCGTGCAATATTGGGAACAACACCCCACACACATGGACAAACTGTGTGACAAAAACACACATGACGTTTGTAGGATACAACCCCCTACCTAACTATGTTATATCACTTGTGAGAGACGCAGTAGCAGAGTGTGCTATTTGCATTATTGGGAGGCTTGCTTTCTCCTGCTGTACTTATAGGGTGCTGACATCATCAGTGTTTAGACAGTGGAATATGCAGCATGTGTTGTGTTGCAGTAGTTGCCAAAAGGGACATTTCTCTTACAAGTGGAATTGCACATACACTACCCCCCCACACACACACACACATTCACACACACACACTGAGCACTTGCAGGATTCAAACCCCTACCTAACTATGTTATGACATTTGTGAGAGACGCAGTAGCAGAGCGGGCTATTTGCATTACTGGGAGGCTTGCTTTCTCCTGCTGTACTTATAGGGTGCTGACATCATCAGTGTTTAGACAGTGGAATATGCAGCATGTGTTGTGTTGTACTAGTTGCCAAAAGGTACATTTTTCTTACACATAGAATTGCACACACATTACTCCCCCCCCACACAGTCACACACACACTGAGCACTTGCAGGATTCAAACCCCTACCTAACTATGTTATGACACTTGTGAGAGACGCAGTAGCAGAGCGCACTATTTGCATTACTGGGAGACTTGCTTTCTCCTGCTGTACTTATAGGGTGCTGACATCATCAGTGTTTAGACAGTGGAATATGCAGCATGTGTTGTGTTGTACTAGTTGTCAAAAGGGACACTTCTTTTACACATGGAATTGCACACACACTACTCCCCCCCCCACAGTCACACATACACACACACACACACACACACACACACACACACACACACACACAGCACTTGCAGGATTCAAACCCCTACCTAGATATATTATGACACTTGTGGGAGACACAGTAGCTGAGCGTGGCGCTATTCAAATTACTGGGTATCATTTGTGCTCCTGACATATGTATAGTGTGTTGACATCATTATGTATGAAGAGGTATATACATCTGTTACTATCCATCAGTACAGGGGAGAGCATATCTATGCATTAACTTTGCACAGGCACAGTGGCCTACTGTACTGCGGAGGCAGACGCCAAATACACTGTGGATAGCCTTCTGTATTCCCTAGGGAGAACAGCCTAGTTTTGCACTCTACGGCCATATGTTTACCTGTCAGATGCAAGTATCTGTTGCTCATATACTGTTTGTGGGTCTTTATTGCCATAGCTTTCCCTATCTCTATGAACAACTTGTGTACTGTGGAAGATGTTTGCATATGAGTGGGATCCAGTACTTTACTTATGTCTCTGTTGTAATTTCACTGTGTGCACTGGGCAGATTTCTGTATTGTGGGAGGTTCCTGTGTTAACACATACAAATGCCAGATATGTGTTTGCAACTGCTGAACTGTGACATGGCCTAAGTGTGTGAGCATGCCCAGTTCACAGTTTCTATGGCTTCTTGACTGACACGTCTCATTTATCTAAGTGTGCGAGCATGCCCAGTGTGAACTTTCCTTATGTTGGGATCTGTGGTCCACCACATTTGTGTTTGTGTGTGGACGTCATCTATATTTCACATGTACAGTTGAGTGTTGGACATCAGGTTGTGTTTTTACTGCCCAACTGCTTTGTGTCTGAACCTAACAGACATTATGCTGTGTCTGCAGGGTTGCCATGGGATAGTTTGCATACAGTTGTCAACATCCTTTCCTACTGACCAAACAGTGTATTGTCGTATAGTGTACTGGTTCAGTACTTTCACTGTGGTGGACAGTATCATCGGTTTCAGTCCTATCACTGCTTGTAATATTTATAGTGAGCACACCAGACTGGTTGAGGGCCAGTTGTGCAGATATGACCATGTTGCATTTTGTTCAGATATGGACAGCATAGTACATGATTGTCCGACATTGTTAATGTATTCCACAACTTGTGTGGACAGTGACAAACAATGGCCATGTGCCCTAGTCCATTTGTAATGCTAGTCAGAGAGTGTTTGTCCTTCAACACACATTTACTGGTGTTTGCCATGACATATGTCAAGGTTAGTGTGCTGTGCCTCTGTCTACCCATGACATACAGGTGATATCCAGGGTACACCTACCATCTCCCATCCAGTCATCATGATTCCTCTGGATGACAGTCAATGAGGGACTCCCTGGATAACCTGTACTGGGAGTTTATTCGTGAGTGGAGTGAGCTTCTGGGTTATGGACCAATTGGTACAGCATGTCCTGTTTATGTCTGTGCTGGGGTTCAGGCCTGTCAGCTGCATAGCTCACCAGCATTCAGATTTTACATGGTGCCAAATGTCTATTGATACCAGCTTGGTCATGGCTTTATACATCAGGCACAGTTCACCTCCAGCCAGGCGGTATGACACTGTGTGGAGCTGCAGTTTGTTTAATCAGGTGACACATGGCATCTGTTACAGCTCTGTGATCCTCCTGGTGGGGTATTTGTGGGGTCTTTCCAGTTGATGCAGGTGTCTGCTAAGGTACATCCCTCAAGGGCCATTGTACGCAATTGTGAGGCTGCTGATGGATGACTGGAGAGGCACATTGACCTACCCTGACCTAGCTGTGCTTACCTTCATGATTAGGTGGGTATATGGTATGTTTCTGTAACCACTACAGACACATGTTGTCACATGCAGGATATCTATCACCTTGTGTCCCCAGGTCTCTTATTGCTCCTGATGTACTTACTGGCTTAACAGCTATGTGGTAATTTATGGCTATGTACTGTGTTTCCACAGGGGATGACTATACACTATTCTGCATTTAGCTTGTTGACATGGCTGTGGCACCACTTGTCTGTTTCTATGTGTGCCTTTTGTAGGTTGCTTGTGTCAGCTGGAGGGTCCGATATGGTGGGCAGTTTGTAGTCTTCTGCAAACCTGTTCAGACAGAGTCCTTCCATGTTGGCCTGTACCTATGTGACATATATAGCATACAAGAGAGGTCCCAGGACCATGCCTTGTGGGATGCCAGTTGTACCTGGTTTGCAGTTTGACATGGCTGCAGCATGTCTGACCAGGTTAGTTCTGTCCTTGAGCTGGTTTGCAACCCATCTACTTGGATAGGGGTTTATAGTTAGGCTGGTGAGCTTATCTGTACTGACCAACTAGGGTACTGTATGGAAGGGTTTAGCAAGGTCCAGACAGGCTGTGTGATCCACATTCCCCACATCAATGGCCTTGGTGCACATTTCACATGAGTCAGACATGTGTAAGGGGCAGGATCTGCCCTATGAAAGCCACACTGGGTAGGGTCCAATGTCTGTAGGTACTCAATCTCGTTATTCCTGGGATCCACGATCATCCTCTCCATTACTTTGCCAACCTAGATAGTCAGGGTTGAGGGGTAATAGTTTGCAGTATCCATTCAGGCACCACCTTTGTGGCGAGGGACCACTGTTGCTGTACACTGCTCTTTGGGTACATATCCTGTGGTAAGACTGATAGTGCGCAGTAGTGCTATTTGGTGTTCCATTCTTCTTACAGTACTTGTTGGACACAACCCAGGACACCATCTGGTACCATTGATGCTGTGTGGTGTCCTTTGTAGATGCTGGCTGTTACCTCAGCATCTGCAATGTCAGGGGGCCAGCACTCTGCTGGGATAGATATTTGGCAGTAAGGTGCTGGTGGGGAGTTTGCAAAGAATCTGTTAGGTTGGATGTTGGCAATGTGTGTGGGTTTGGTGTATTGTTTGTGATATTTGAGTACTGCAGAGCATATCTGCGGATTATCACCATAGTTCCTACCATCAGATAGGACAGCTGTGTGATAATCCTTTGTGTCCTGCACAGTTTGTATTGTCATAGGTTCATACTAGGCTATCTGCCCTGGCCATGTTTGAGCATGGACAGACTGTGTGTGAGTTTCGACACCCCTTGCAATGTGCATATTATGCCCATTTAGGGTTTACTTTACTAGATGTGACACAGGGATGGCCCCCAGTGTACACCTACTATCTCCCATGCACTTCACCAGATTTCTCTTGTTGAGTATGAGTGTGGAGCTCAGCCTATCATGGACTGGGATTCTGTTCCAGAGTGTAAGGAGCCTCTGGGTTATGGATCTGTCCCTCCAGCACATCCTATTTATCTATGTGTGGAGGTTCAGATATCTCACTGTGGTGTCTCTGCTGGATTTGGGGTTTCTGCAGTGGAGCATGTCCATTCATTCTGGATTGGACATGGCCTTGTACATCAGGCATACATCACCTCTGACTGGGCAGTATGCTTGTGAATTGGGCTGTGGTTTCTTCAGCCAGGTTGCAGATGTCAAATGTTTGGACCCTTTATCCTGTTGGTGAGGTACATTTGGGGTCTTTCTAACTGCTGCAGGTGTAAGGTAAGGTACATCCGAACTGGGGCATTGTTGTCACGTATGGGCCTGATAAGGGAAGAGTATGGGGGCACAGTGACCTCTCTTGATCTACATGTGCATCCTTTCATATTAAGGGGGGCAATATAGCATGTCTTCCTGGCCACCTTGGCAATGTGAGTGTCACATGACGGGTTACCGTCCACTTGTGTCCCTAGCTCCCTGATTACTTCTTCCGTACATAATGGATTGCCACCTATGTCATACTTTGTGTGTGCCTTGTTTGGTATTTGTTGAGACATTCATACTCTGCAGTGTCTTTAGGAAGGCTGGCTGGGGTTCCTGGGTTTGTGAGTGTGGTCTGTCACAGGCTGCAAACAGGGACGCAGTTTGAGCCACTCTTACTTGCCCGTGGATAGTCCATGCTGCTTCTTGCTGTGGTACCAACCTGGGGGTGTGGTTATCCTTGACAATTACTGATAGCCACACTCCTATTGTAGTGTGTTCCATGTTTTGGAGCTGTAGAGCATGGTATGAGGCATAATCTGGTAGTATTAGGGTGCTCTTCTGGGCCTTGACCCAGGTTTCTGTTACAGAACAGATATTACCATTCTCCATGCTGTGGTGGGTTTGGTCTGCATGCACCTTGCAGGTTAGACTTCTGGCATTGGGTAGCATTACATCCAGGTTGTTATCCCTTGTGCTACCTATGGTGATGGGTTTGTGTTTCCAGCCTTACCTATTCAAGGCACAGTGGGGGTGACAACAGCCTTTGCCAGTATCCTCACAGCCAGGTGTGCTGGGTGCGTGCCATCCCTAGCAGGTGGGGCATCATGTCTTGCTCAGCATGTCATCCCAGGCTGTCAGCCATTTGTTTCCCCTTGCTAACAGCAATACTTCAGGAAATTATTGTACTTGATCTTGTTGTCTTCATAGTATGGCATCATGCTTGGTGAGGGTGAGATGTTAGACAGGGTCTTCATGTTTGCATATACTAGATGGTGTTACATTGCTTAACACATGGAAATCATGCCTCAGGTGGTGCTGCAGGGCTGCCTCTGTCAGATGCACATACTACACTCCCTGTACATGTTTGAGAGCAGGTTGTGTCATGTTAGGCGTCCCTGTTACTATATGAGTGAGTCAGAGAGGGGTATCATTCCCAGGGTTCCTACTGAGCCAGTGTATGTGCTATGCGTTGCCTCTTTGCCAAGGCCAGGGCATACTGGGCACACCTTCTTCTGCCTATTGGTGCAGGCTCAGGTTGTTCCTCCTCCGAGTCACGCTCTGCCTGTGATGGCCTTGGCAATGGTGGGGGGGCTGTTTGTCCCGGCCCTATGCTGGTCCTGCTGAAGCTGTTTTCGCAGAATCATATTATGTAGCATAGGACATACCATGACAATTTGGGTACATGTAGTTGGTGAGTACTGCAAGGCTCCACCAGATGTGTCCAGGCACCAGAACCGTGACTTGAGCAGCCCAAACACATGCTCTATTACATTTCGTGTTTGTGCGTGTGCCTCATTATGGGGTTCTTGTTCAGGTGTGTGTGCGTTTCTGATGGGTGTCATCAGCCATGGCTCCAGTGCATATCCAGCATCCCCCACTAGGTGACCATGTGGGATGTCCCCATTGGCAAATGTCTGGTACAGCTGCGTCAAATGCCAGATATGGAAATCATGGTAGTTCCCAGGGCAGCCAGCACACACATTCATTATTATGCCCTGGGCATCACACACGACCTGGCAGTTGATGGAGGGGAAGCCCTTGCGGTTAATGTAGGCCCTACCCCGCTCACCGGCTGGTGCTTTGATGCGTATGTGCGTGTAGTCTATTGCACCCACTACCTCAGGGTATTCTGCTATTTGATGGAAGAGATGCATATTGCTGGCCAATACCTCACGGGAATTGGGGAAATATACATGCTCACCGACATGTGCTGACATGGCATCCAGGAACTGGTGCAGTACCCTGGAGGCTGATGCCTGTGATATCCCCATCATATCACCAGTTGGTCTCTGGATGGTACCTGTTGCTAGTATTCTTAGGCCAACACATACCTTGGTTTCCACTGGGATGGTTTCCCCTCTGCTGGTTCTGTGTGTGAGGCGTGGCCTGCACAGCTCAACAATTTGCTGCAGGAGGTCTCTGTCCACTCTATAGCGATCTACTATCTCCAGCTCATGTAACCCCTGGTAGGTGACCCTGGGCCTGTACACTCTTCTCCGTCTCCTCACTGTGGGTTGTCTGGCAGCATTTGCATTGTCACCACCCTCAGCAAGTCTCCTATGTCTCCTTATAACAGCTATGGCAGCCCCTAGCATGTTTGGTCTGAGTGCAGCTTTTTCAGTTTTCAGTTCTACTAGCTTACTCCTGTCTTGCAGTGTCTCTTAAGAGAAACATACTGCAATGCTGTTTGCAGTGTTTTAAGTGCTGGGCTGGGCTAGTATTCTGCCTGTGTAATTGCCTGCTTCTAATTGTTTTCACCTGCTAGCTCTAACAGTATTCCCTGCTAGCTTCCTACTATTTCTTCTGCTTCCTTTTTCCTCTCTGTTTCTCAGGGGGGAGCAGCGCGCATACCAGTGGAAACACATTCACAGTGGCTACCACTCGCGCACACATACTTACACGGACTAGAATCTGCTTATTCGGGTTAAAACGCGCGCACACCAGCGCAAACAGGTTTCTAGATCTTTACTTAGGCTCCTACATGCTTACTCTGCCTTACACGCGCGCACTCTGTCTTACTCGCGCCTCCCAGCGCGCACACACGCGCATGCACGCACAGCAAGAAACTTTGGTGTTGGCCACAGTGTACACCTTCCATTTCTTGACTTTCCCATGCTTATCTGTTGACAGTCCTCTTTCTATGCTGTGTGATTGACATCTTTCACATACCACTTTGCTCCAATGAGCTTGATTTCTTCCTGACATTCCCCCCTGTGATGTCACCTATCTCCTACTCTTAACATTTTTGAACTGTGCATCTGAATTTTACCCATTTTGTTTTATCTAGTTTATTGTATATGTACAACAGAATTTTACATTATTTTTAAAAAATATTGTTGAGGTTCAGCGCTATTGATTGTACCAAACAAGCATGCTTTACACCAAACAAGGCATGTTAAAAAGTATGGTTCAGTGCTTGTGACCTTTTTAATGTGAATTAATTGACTATTAGGTTTACAACTTAATTAATGGGTGGAGTTTCAATTTGATTATCTATGCTATTTAAAAAGTTTTTGTAATGGACAGCTTTGTTTGCCTTGAAAAAGCCTGGTAATTACTGGGTGAAAGCGCTTGGCTTATTCTTGTTTTTGCTGTTCTGGTTTATGGACTGTGGTTATTTGACATTTCAACATTAAAGGATTTCACATACTACTGTTGGCTTCCTGAATATTTTAGTTCGGATCCTGTGTGCCTTGGATTGTGCTTTGTTCCTACTCTGTTACTCCCCCTTATCTAACTCTTACACTACACGGAATGTGCTCATTTGCTATGTGACAGTGTGATTCACTATCCTACCACTCATTTACATAGGATTGCCTACTAATGCTTAGTTACGTGTCTTACACTCAGCTTCCCCCTTAGCAACCACTAAACGGTGGCCATGTTGTTTTCTGTCTGCTAGTCCCTGCATTGCAAATCCATGCATTACATAAAACCCACATTTGTGGGTTTCAAACCTTTATTTTTATGTCTTATTTAGCGCAGCCTATTTGCGTGGGGCTGCGCTGCATTTAAACATCGCCGATCGCTGAAAAAAAATATTTTATTTCATGTTTGCATCGAGTTACTGTGCCAATGGCCACATATTTGGCCATTGGCATGCTGCCTGCTACATATGCACACTTTATTTGGAGCTGTCATGGCTCCATTGTGTTATTTGCAGTAACGTACTCAGTTGTCAACTGAGTACATTTCTGCACCTAACACGACTCTTACAAGGGCTGGTTTCAGCTTCATCGATCGCTAATCTACCTCATTTGCATGCCTTTCAGCTGCAAGTGAGGTGATTAGCATATCCACGCCCTGCCCGTGTAAGAGATGTTTTAGCTGGTGTCTTACACAGGATTCCGGGCTGTTCCTGGATCGTGATGGCTGCATGGAGTCTTACACGACTCTTAGACTCCGTGCAAGCCATCGTGAATCCTGCCCTTAAACTTTTACTTCCAGAATCTGGGACAAATCCATAAACAAGTAGGAGCACTTTTAAGAGATTAGTGCTATTAACTTTGGAAGTTTACAAAATAAGGTACCGTTAAATCACATACACTTACGAAAACAGAATAAGTGTATAACACCAATTACTGCCATTATTTATTAACTCTAATGCATCAACTTTTCTCCCCAAATTGCCATTTTTATGGGGGGATTTAGAGGGGCAGAGCAGAATTATGAGCCAAAATCAGGAACACTTGAGACATCCAAATCACAGTGTTATGTCTAAATAAATACATCAGACACAGTTAATTCCCACCTTCATTCCACTATATAATTACGGGGGTCTAAATATCATACTGACTAAATGAGGATAGGCAAAACCCCAGTCTTTTGTCATTTTTGGTGTTCTTTATCAGCGCCTGTACTGTTATTTTAGTTATTCAATGGTAACAAAGTTTGTTTAATATATACTATGCTACTTATTAATAGCTTTATGAGTAGAGATTGCACAGATTATGAATATGCATTTGATATTCATAATAATACAGAGGATCACGCATAAATTATGTTGTGCGTGGTACTTGCTAGAACACACGGAGAGTTACTGACATTTTAACTTCAGTGCACAGTGTCAGTCCCATTTACAAACTGTAATAAAAAGCAGTACTAACACATTTGTGGTATGTTACCACGAAGAATCTAATATGCTGCCGGACAAATTAATCCAGTACGTGAGACACACTTAATGAATCGTATATGATGCTACCAGAGAATGTAAAGAGCACTGGACCGCAGTAGTTCCTTTCGTAGTGAGACATATTTTTAAGGAGGAAGCGTTGTAACGTTCTTTTGACAGCTCCAGACACTAAATGCGAACTTTCATAGGAGCAACATATACGAGTGCTATCAAAGTGACAAGCGCCCTCACATTATAACAAAGAGTATTATTACTACACACCGTGTTTTGAATGCAAATTTTTGAAATGTTGTTACCCAAATCTGGGCAATATTTTACTTGAGGGCCTCACCAGATGTGCAGTAGCAAGCCCCGCCGCCATGCTATTTCGTAATCGGGCACTAATGAATATGCATTCCTTCAATAGCAACACTAGCATATGTTTCTAGTACGTAGAATCTAGTTTTAATATCCATAACATCCAATAAACCAATATAGTTTATATAGCTATGTTGTTTGAGTAAAATATCACCATACATTCTACAATTAAAACTAGAACATGCAATGCTACTAGTCCATACTGAAAAATAATACATACATACATATATAGGGTGGGTGGATGCCAAGTTAGTCAGTCAGTTAATATGCCATACAGCCTATGAGTCACTTACATCAACAGGTTGCAGAAGGCAAAAGCTATCTTAGCGGATGCAAGGACCATGGCAGTATGTGCAGCACCTTTCTACCCCTTAATAACCGCCCTTTGAGATTCCCACGCTATGAAAAATTTCACTCTGTAGTAACATTATTGCAAGGCTGTCCCAGTCTTTTGGGACTCAACTCTGGGAGAGCAAAACGATCTGCCAAGACATACTAATGCCATGGCATCAAATCCATCTTTTCTGGGATGTCCCTGATTTTTTGCTTCAGGTGAATGTGATCTTGACATAAAACAATGATAATTAGTCAGAAAGCATTGCTGGACATTACAGAGAAGACCTGGTAAAGAAGGCAAATACTTTAAAAGCGTCCTTTATTACTGTCAGTAGTAGTATTTGTTTTTGTTTCTGTCATTTTCGAGTTAAGACTTTAAAAGTTATGTGCCACACAAACCTACACCTTACCATAGGTTAATCAGACGCAGGTTCGAGACTGCCGTGTAGGTATTTGTGCCTTGCCGATCCGGATCCTGGAATGTTTACAGTACAAGGAGGGTGGGTCTCGCCATCTGTAGCTGTCACGGCACAAATCAAAGGACCCCCCACAGTCATAGGAGCATTGCTGAACTTCCTAAAACCGCAGACGTCACATTTTAAAACTGGCAACAAGTGTTTCATATTTAAATAGCTTTAGTTTAACATGTTCCTTTGCTGTTTTTGGATGTTGGAGACCGCTCTGTTTTACACATCATTTCTTTTTACCCAGCTGCCATGGATTTTGAATAATAGCAACAAACGTGAAGAGATGAGCCACATTTTTCCAAAGCACTTTATAAATTTTCGGAACAATAACAGTAAAAAAATTCATACTAAATTTAATAGGGATATTTTACTTCTCAACGGCTGATCAGAATGCCATGTCAATCATGGCTCATTACATATGCAGACCTGATCGTCAATCATTCGTGACACACCCACTTCTGCGCGAAACGCAAGGTGAGGCCTTCAAGTAAAATATCTCCCAAATCTGATAAATGAAGGGGTGCTGTGCGTACCACATCCTCAGTGTTGGTTTTAGTGTTATAAACTGTACAGTATAATGGAGTTCTGATTATGTATCGTATCCAACAACAGCAGTAGGCATGGTTAAAAG